>NC_091062.1:72632493-72935524 GCF_000393655.2 Nicotiana sylvestris
GTAAGAACAACTCATTTTGCCCTGGGGTTCTTCTACCATCTGAAGTTTCAACATTTTCTGCCACAATAGCATTATCTTTACGGATACCACTTAAATCATCCATCTTCCATTTGCCCTTGCCTTTGCTTTTCGGGTCTCTAGGTGGAGGAGGAGGTGGAGGACCTCTGGATCTAGTGTGGTATGTTGATGATGCCAGTATGCACAAACCAACTTTTGGCAATGGGAATAAATAAATAAATAAATACAAAAAGGTAACCAAGTCAGTAAGGTGAAATAAAAGAGTATTTGCAATATTTAAATATATTTCACAAAAGTCATGCAATAATTCATGTCCTAATTTGGGGATCTCATTATTCCTGAGGTAGGCCTAAGCGACACATAGACTTTGAGAAAATCGAGGCCAACATTTGTTTCATTTCATTAGTGGGAAAATAAGCCAAAAAATCTTTTACTAAATTGACAATAATAATAATAATAATAATAAAATCACTAATGGCAATAAGCCTTATTACACTGAAATCTAATCTAAACTAGAAAGCAGTAAAGAACATCATCTCCTAAGCTACTTGGTCCCTGAAGTACATTCTCCATGCTTGGCTCTCTTGACCCCATCAATCATGTTTCCCAGATCGCGCATGTCCATCAATAAGTAAGCCTTTGCTAGCTTTCATCCTTCACCGTCATCCATGCCTTGCCAATCCCAAAGTCTCTTTCTCGTCTTCCCTTCTAGATCCATTAGTCCTTGCTCCAAGTATTCTAATCTTTCCATATACTTAGTGGCAAATTCTGTCCATTCCCTTATCGCCTCCATGTTTACTTTATGTTGCTCTAGATGTTTAGCTTCAAACTCGAACACCCTTTTGCGTAGCCTCTTGCATTTTACCTATGCCTCAGCCACTTCATCTATGATCCTATCCTTGAGATTGACTCCTGGTTTGACGTCCCAGCTACGTCGTCTTCTAGCCATAAGTTGCTCAATAGTTTCTCCTTCCACAATGATCTTTGGTTCCACATGTGTTGCGCTGCAAACTTGAATGGGATGATATCTCCCTTGAAATCTACCTTGTACTGAACCATGTTGAAAACCTAGGGTATGACTTGTTTTCTTACAGCTTGCCTCATTACCCTTATAGGAGCATAAGGGTAGATGTCTCGCAGCTCGATCTTTACCAAGTGAGTAGTCCCTTTTGATCTGATGATGAACTCACTACTAGGAAACCATTCAAACATCCAATGCACTTGCTCGTCTGTTAGGTTACTGAAGAAACGCACCCAGCCTATAGTATTTCCAGGCTCTGCAAACCTATCTGGAATAAACATCATTTTCTTTGGGTGATGATTGGCTATGTGGTCATTAAGTGGTCTTTGTAGAAGCTGTTGACGGTACTCACCCCTTTGAAAGTGTTCCAGTAGTCAAAATTGTAGCAATAGATTACAACCCTTAAAGTGTCTGAACCCATGCTTGCACCGATTTAGAGCACGATACATCTCAGCTAAGATCATTGGGATAATAGTATAAATTTTTCCTTCGATGCCATCCATTAAGGTCATGGAGACCATGGCTAAGAGAGTATGAATCTTTTCTCTTTGCATCGGAAAGATTAACAACCCCAAAAAGCAGACAATGAAAACATAAACTCGGCGATGCACCCATCCAAAAGAGGTAATGTTTAGTTCATCATGATAAAGATGATATGATTTTCTATGCCCATAACGCTCGTAGAGAAACTCAGAAGGGATGTATGATTTCTTTAGACAAAGCAGTTCATCATTCTTCTTAAAACCCAATATTTTTAGAAAACCGCATGGAGTGTGATTTTTGGGCACTAGCAGTCCCGGACTATCCCATGGTAACTTGGTGAAACCCCCTATTTCTTCCAAGAGAGGATATATTTCTATATTGTCAAATCGAAAAACAACTCTTTTCTCATCCCAGAACATGGTAGCGGCCTCGATCAGTTCCCTATTTGGTCGAATGTTCAACAAAGAAGGCAGGTCACCAAGTACTCTCCTCATATGATTACTATCACAAGGTGCAAGTTCTATCCACCAGTGAATTAGCAAAGGCGGGATGTTTTGGACCATACCAAACCAGGGGATTTCGTGCTTCATTTTCGGTAAACAAACAAAGGGTAGCCCTTCCCCCTCCAGATTCGACTACTTACGCAATAATGATCAACATATTGGCACATTTTCTCCAAGTAATGCACATAATATGATGGTGTCCTTTGGGATGATGGAAATCCCGTCAGACTTTGGACAAGGTTTTATCTAAGCGGGTTGTTATGTCAATGACGCCTCAATCCATATTAGGTTTAGCATGATGCATGTACACTTCAAATCGAAGTATGGTTTCTAGAAAGGTCTAGACTGGTACTCTCAAGTGGACAACTTGAGAGGGAAAGGCACAGGACTGTCGACTGTACCGCTGATCAACTAGTCTACCGCAAATAAGCCTTTCCGATTTAAAAGGGTGATTTTAGGAAAGCATGGATAGGCATTAAGCGCCGCTATGTTGATAATAGGAACAAGTGGAGTATGATGTTGAGCATGCTTTATACAGAAATGGTAACATATTGCCAAGTATTTGCATGATAAAAGTACGTAAAAATAGCAATTATGATAAAGATGAACAGGAGTAAAAACAAAAAGGAAAGAAAAGACAAAAAGAGAAGTCAGTTTAACTCATGAAAATGTGCGATAATGTAATGAAGCAAGTAGGAAAATAGGGACAAGAGAGTCATGACATAGCAGTCTTAGACAAGATGAAGGAAACAGGGAGAGGGTGTACATGTCATAGCAATAAGGGAAGGGATGTGCATGTCATAGCAATTTAGATAAATAAAGGGAAATAAGAGAAGGGATATGCATGTCATAGCAATTAAAGAAAATAAGGGAAGGGATGTGCATGTCACAGCAATTTAGAAAAATAAAGGGATATAAGGGAAGGAATGTGCATGCCATAGAAATTTAGACAAATAAAGGGAAATAAGGGAAGTAATCCACATAAGTCAAATTCATGATGGTAAGAGCCTAAATATTTCCCCAACAGAGTTGCCATGCTGTCATGCCCCATTTGCTCGCGAAAGCGGGTTTCGACATGTGATAACTCTTTTAAATGGGTATTAAAAGAGAAGAGTTGCTACCTAACAATTTTTAAAGTGCGTTAGGGCACCTATTTGTAGATAACTCTGTTTGATTAGTCAACGTCACCAAAGATCGGGTAAGGGCTCAAATTACCTCAAATAGAAGGTGTTAGGCACTCTTCGAAGTCTACAATTGTACGTTCTGACCGAATTTTATACTATGTGGATTAGATAATTAAGCTAGGTTCTCAATTAAGCAAAGAAGGATATAAAAGTTGAAGACTCTATTATAACATAAGAATTAACTATATGACTAATTGATACAAGTCTTAAAATATCACAAGGAGTACAATTGCGTTGATATATGACTAAGTGTGAACAACAAGGATATAAAGGATAGGGGTCCCAAATTTTTTAGCCTACAGGATCACCACGTGCAACATAAATAATACTTCGCAACTTCCTTAGGGTAGGGGTTGCTCGTATTATTCAGCGGGCATAGACTAACATCTCTTGCTACTCAGTTACTATGTTGAAGTTATTACTTAAGGCATTCTAATTCAATTCTAAATTGTATCCTATGTGTGCACTACCCGTCCCATGCATATGGTCCAGGAGGCTTTAGACCTACTATTAGGTGGTACTAGACTTTACTTTGGTTGCTTAAAATGATAAAACTAGGCAACATTCAAAATAGATAGGATTGCACACAATAGCAATGAAAGGCTCAAGTTGACCTCCACACATAAGCACAAAAAGCACGCGATCAGATTTTCTACTTATGCAGTAGGCAGAATTAAGACGTATTAGAATCATTAGGTCCTATACGCATGATTTCTATATGATTCTGATGTTACATAGGAGGTGCTGCAGTTTTCGATCTAACGTATAGATGGATTAAAGCGTTACAAATCTTATTAGCATGATTTCTAATTTGTTTGCATAATAAGGCAGTGAAGACAATTCCAGAATTCTAAATTACCAGTGCTGATTTTACATATATGTGTCTTAGGCAGGTGACAGTACTCTATAGGCATGATCTCTAATAGTTGCATAATTAGGCAGTGTATTCGCTTGAAAACACATGATTAGCAGCGTCGATAAACATCCTATAGGCATGATTTATAACACTTGACAATTAGACTTGATTTTATAACACTTTATCCCTATAGGCATGCTATCTAAGCGAGGCAGTACAAAAGCAGCATAAACCAGTTGATTAATTATTAAACCTTATAGCCATGGTATCTAGATTAGCAAAAGTATTGTATTATTATATACTATAGGCATTCCATCTAAAAGCGTTGAATAGTGGACATGGAAACAGTGTAGCAATTACTTGAGTCGACATATTTTGACAAGTTAAGTGAAGTGTGTGAGTGATTCCTATAGGTATGGTTCCAATTAGTATGCGACAAATAGGGCATGCTAGACGTAATAGCAAATAGAACACATAGACCATATAGGCATGTTTTCTACCCTTTCATGCAAGTATTCGAATACCTTAGCCCCCTTTTATTAACTTCCCCATAATTCATTATTACAAGTTATTACAACCTGAATGAAATAATTAAATATGAATAATTACATAAAAAGACAACTATAGGCCCATTACAGATAACTCAATGCTTTTCTAGGCCTTCAACAGCTTTAGTAAACTCTGAACCCATCTCATAAGACCAGTAGTAAGTCTAAATCCAACATCCAAGCCCAACATCGCATAGAACAGACACCAATCCCAAACGAAGGATTCACACATGATTACAAGCAACAGACTATATGTTGAACTAACTAAACAGAGAAGGAAGTCCATATACTTAGTCCTTAAAACTATAAAGCTAATTATCACTAAGGCACACAGACAAACTCATATGGCATGCTGGCAGGACATACATAAGACAAATTCATGTCTGCATTTTGAAAGTCTAGGGGAAATGATTGATAAGCTAGCAAACCACTCCAAATAGAGCTGCAAAGTAAAGCATGATCCAGAATTAACCTAAATGACTTTATATATAAGAGTTTTAACATGAGGGTCTAGCAAAATCAAAGACATGAAAAAGTGAAATAGCAGTCTTCTCATGGAAGTTCAAGCATGAAAGCCTAGTAATGGTAGCATAACAAATGGGCTAGTAGGCATAGTCTACAATGGTTGACAAGCAATCACTTAATTGAACTTAACATGCTGAGCATCAGTCAAAAGTACAGAAATATTACCAGAACTCAGAGTAGGTAAGATATGTCAATTCTAGATTATTAGGATAGGTAGGCATCAAGACTTACACCAGTTAACCACATATAGAAGAGAAGGCTATATATTGGAGTATTAGGCAATATTTAAAGAACACAAAGTTAAACAAGTCAAAAAGCACAGATTAAATAGCAAGAAAACATGTCATGCTTGTTTAGAAGTTCAGCTCAAGACTGTCAAAAGTCATGGGCATACATCGAAACTTTTGGGCAGGTTCTGATGCTAGGAAACAGAAGGATACTGGATAACTTCAAACCAAAGAAAACCATAAATAGAGACAACATAATAGCATATTAGTTTATCAAAGCTTTAGTGACATGGATATACAGGGAATGAACACAAGCACAAGAGAATGAAATTGCGAGAGTCAAAAGTACTTACCAGTATAAACTAACGAATAGGTAAAGGAGAAGAGCAAATTTCAGCAATACTTCGAAAATTAGTAGCAATAGAAGACAACAAGACCCCCAATCCCAGTGTGTCAGAGTTCACAAGGACTTTTAATGAGTCCCGAGCAGTGCTCACACTAGGGAGGTTGAGAATGCAAATACCAGTAGCCTTGTCTTTCAGCCGGCCAAGAATAATAGATTCAGAATAGTATCAAGTGAGTGGGAGTAAGAGAGAATATTTCTTAAGGTCTGTCCAAAGGGGAAATTGGGGAGGGGGTTATATATTAGCAAAAATTGAACATTCAAACAAGGAAACATAGTCAATAAAAAATAAATAACGAAAGAAGAGCATGCAGAATCAATTCAGAACCAAATTAGGAGGAAAATCAGGCAAACCCTAGATTTGCTCGAAATCACGGATTAGCCGAAGAATCTTTGTAAACCGGATCCATATAATCTTACCATGAATGTATATAAGCGAAATATCATTTGAATCTTTGAGGAGTGAGTCCAATTTCTCTTGATTTAGAAGATTGGTACTTGCCAAAACCAGAAAAGTACTAAGTAATACCATAGTCATGCAAGTAACAATGATATAATCCATAAAAGGAAAGTGACTCATGGAAAGAATCTATGAGTTGATCGGATTTGAAGGAGATTTGGAGGTGGCAGCTAGGGTTTGTGAAGAAAGGAAGGGAATAGAGAGAACATAGAGGCGGCTGGGCAGGGAAATGAGTCTCTAGGGTTAGTGGGAAGGATATAAGGAAATATGGAGATTTTTTATGGGTCGTTGATGTGATGACCCAAAAGTTCATCACTTGTTTTAAAACTGAATTCTTCATTCTGAGGCCTTAAAAACCTCTTTCAGCATCACCTCGATTTGCGTGCACAGTCCGGGCGCGTAGCTGGAAAGCCATTTTGTGAAAATCTGTGAAAAAGGATGAATTTTGCATTTAAAATGAGTTTGCATTGACTTCGGTCAACATTTTGGGTAAACGGACTCAGACCCGTAATTGGACAGTCCTGAAGGGTCCATAGGAAAATATGGGACTTGGGCGTATGCCCGGAATCGAATTCCGAGGTCTCAAGCCCGAGAAATGAATTTTTAAAGAAAAAATATTTTCTGAAATTGTTTATGAGTTTTGGAAATGAAAAGTGTTTAAAACTTGATGGTATCGGACCCGTATTTTGGTTTCGGCGCCCGGTACAGGTCTTATATATGATTTAAGATAAGTTTGTGAAGTTTGGTAAGAAACGGACTTGAAACGACGTGAATCGGATTGTTTTTGAGAAAAATGGAAAATTTGAAGTTCTTGGGAAATTCCATGATTCTGATGCTAAATTCATAGTTGTTGATGTTATTTTAGTAATTTGAATGCACGAGCGAGTCCGTATGATGTTTTTAAGTTGGTATGCATGTTTGGCTTGGAGCCCCGAGGGCTCGGGTGAGTTTTGGATAGGCCACAGAGTGAAATTTTACCGTAGGGAATTCCTGGTATGCTACAGGCCTGCAGGCTTCGCATTTGTGAAGCCTGTCTCGCAAATGCGAGCAATGTGTCGCAAATGTGAGATGTGGCCTGGGCTGCCTTCTTCGTAAATGCAAAGTGACTGTCGCAAATGCGACAACTGCATGGAATTCCCCTTGGTCGCAAATGTGAGGCTTCAGTTGCAAATGCGACTTCGCAAATGCAAACTTAGCAGAAGTCTGGGTTCGCAATTGCGAACCCTGGTCGCAATTCCCATATCTGCAACCTGCAATTTTATAACTTAGCCGAAAATCTTTCATTTTTTACACTCTTTGAAAACCAAAACACTCTTCGGCGATTTTTCAAAGACAACTCTTCTTCGAAATCAATTGTAAGTCAATTCTAACTCGTTTTCTTCAATCACTAACATTTTTTCACATGATTTCAACTCAAAACCAATAATTTTCATGGGGGAAATTGGGTGTTTTGGAAAGAACCTATGTTTTTCAAAAATTGGGGATTTGGACCTCGATTTGAGGTCCGATTTAAAACAAATTATATATTTGAGTTCGTGGGGGAATGGGTGATCGGGTTTTGGTTCGAACCTTAGGTTTTGACCATGTGGGCCCGGGGGCAAGTTTTGACTTTTTGGGTAAAACTTTGGAAAACTCATTTTCATGAATTAGAATTGATTCATTTAGCATTTATTGATGTAATTAAGTAACTTGTGGCTAGATATGAGTGAATTTGTGGTGGAATCAAGAGGTAAAGCAATAGTAGAGGCTGGAATTGTGTTCGTGGCATTGAGGTAAGTGTTTGGTCTAACCTTAGCTTGAGGGATTAGGAGTTGTGTCGTATTTGTTATGTGTTAATTGTTGAGTATGACGTATAGGCATGGTGACGAGTATCTATATGTTGGTGTCAAGCATGCCCGTGAGTCTTATACTATGATTAATGTGACTCCATTTCGTATTGTCCATGCTCTATATGATAATTTCTATTAAGGAGTATGACTTGTGGAAGCATTATTGTTAATTGAACATGGTAGAGCATTGGCTCAAGTTGAGAATTTAATTGTTGAACATGGTAGAGCATTGGCTCAAGTTGAGAATTTAATTGTTGAACATGGTAGAGCGTTGGCTCAAGTTGAGAATTGAATTGTTGAACATTGTAGTGCGTTGGCTCAAGTTAAGAATAGAATTGTTGAACATTAAAGAGCATTGGCTCAAGTTGTGAATTGAGTTGTGAAGTAAATGTGAAAGAAGAAAGGAGAGAGAGAATCATGATATTATCTCCCTTGCTGGGATGTTATTGTATTAATATTGTTTCCCTTGCCGGGATTTGATTGTTGTACTATTGTTCCCTTGCCGGGATTTTATTGTGATTTCATTTATTTCCTTGCCCTTATTTCTTTTGAATGTTGATTGGGTGAGGAAGAGTGTTAAAGCACAAAGGGTGATGCCGTGTATAATTTGTGAGGAAAGAGTGTAAAGCACGAAGGGTGATGCCGCGCCGCACGATGTACCATTCCGTGCCTATTATATTGATTTTATGGTGAAGATGAAAATAAAGCATGAAGGGTGATGCCGTGTAGTTTATGTTGATTCTTATGGTGAGGACGAGAGTAAAAGCACGAAGGGTGATGCCATGCACTTGTCCTTGATTTTCCTGATTCTTGCTGATAATTGAGTTATGTTGTCCTTTACGTTTCCTTACTGATTTTCTGTTGTTACTTGATTTTATTTCGATGTTATAGATTCCCTTACCCTATTTGCCTTGTGATTTGTTGCTTGGGTGAGGAAGGGTGTAAAGCACGAAGGGTGATGCCTTGTATTGTTTGGTGAGAGAGTGTTAAAGCACGAATGGTGATGTCGTGTATTGTTTTGGTGAGAGTCTTAAAGCACGAAGGATGATGTCATGCACTTGTCTTTGATTTCCTGATTTTTATTGACAACTGAGTTACAGTTTCTCTACATTTACTTGTTGGTTTCCTGTTGATACTTGTTGTACCTCGCAGCATGATTTCCCCTTTCTATTTTCAATTCAACTGTGGTGATCCTCATATTTATTTATTGTTCTTCTATTATTATTCGATGTTTCACCACAACATGTTCCCCCCTCCCATACTTGACTGTATATTACTGTTCTTTTTTTTCGCTATATATAGTTAAATTGTATAGGTTTATTTAGTAGTCTGGTCCTAGCCTCGTCACTACTTCGCCAAGGTTAGGCTAGGCACTTACCAGCACATGGGGTCAGTTGTGCTGATACTACACTCTGCACTTTTTGTGCAGACCCCAGTGTTGTAGACTTCGGACCGTAGTGAGAATTTTGTTTCTGGTTCATCAAGCAACCCGGGATACTCCTGCAGGCGTCCGTAGGCCTTGACGTTCCCTTTTATCTACTATTCCTGTTTCTTTCATGTATTTCCAGAGACAGTGTTGTATTTATTTCTTTCAAACCTTATTCGTAGTACTCTTAGACCGTCTTTGAAACTGTGACTCCAGTTTTGGGTAGTCTTGTTTAAACAGTTGTATTGGTTATACTCAGTAATTTTATTATTTTTCTTCCGCTTGATATAAATTATGTTGTCTTTAAGTTATTGCTCATAATTTCTTGTAAAGGATTAAATGGGTAAAAAGGTAATTTGTTCAATAGTCGGCTTGCCTATCTCACATTAGTAGGCGCCATCACGTCTCCTGAGGATGGGAAATCCGGGTCGTGACAAGTTGGTATTGTCGCACCCCTCTTTTTCCTCTTCCATCAGAGAGGAGTCCGGGTTTTGACATTCATGGGGTGTAATGACTCATTTTCTTTTGGGAATTAGGTATTTGAAGAGTCGCCACCTAACGATTTTAATGTGCGTTAGGGCACCTATAAGATTTAACTACAACTATGTTTGATAATCATAGATACGGTAAGGGCTTGAAATTATCCTAAGGGGAAGGTGTTAGGCACCCCTCAGGATCCACTAGTGTGGTTCCCGGCCAGATAGTTTTTTTTTGAATTTGTGCAAGTAGCAAGTAGACAAGTAGGGCTCAAATAAGAAGGGGTTTAAATTTGAATACACAAGCGTTTGAAAACAATGATTGAAAGGCAAAATTTTGAAAAGAGTTATAATCTAAACATGCTTGTGAATGTAAGAAGGGTCCTAGGTTTGTTTGTAATATGGATCACATCAATGCAATATCCGGTATGACATTCCTCAGAAGAGGGGATACACATGGTATTAGCGCACCGATCATCATATTGATATCTACCCTTCCCACCCTGTAAAGGTATTAAAGCGAGGATTGGTCTCGACCTCTATTGCATGTTGTTACCCGTCCCTTTCCTATCAGTCCCGGAGGAATTTGGGACTTCTATTTTTATAAGAAAGAGGTTCTAGGCTGACTCTCAGGTTTAAGGGTAAAAAGGCTAAGACGACATACAAAAACACGTAGGACTGCATTTAAAGGGGAAACATGTAAGCAATTAGAAGGCTCATGTATACCTCCGCAAATAATGCATAGAAATAACATGACTTAAACACAGTTAAGGTTTGAATTTTAAAATCCTAAAGCTAGTTGTTTGAGTAGAAGCAGATTCATTATATAACTCAGAAAAGAAGTCCGAATCAGGCCTGCCTGCTGGTTATAGCAGTTGATGATTAACAAAGGCAATTCCAGTTTTTGTTTAAGTGGTTATCTAAGGATTTCCTAGGCGTAAATAGTACTCAGTAGTTATTCAGAATTATTAAGATGGTTGGGGATATTATTATTACCTAAAGCATGATATTCTAGGTGTTCAGCACATAGAATTAGTGTCAGTTGGTTGTAAAGACTAAGTAAAGAATTGTTTTATTCCTTTTTTTATGCAATCCTAATTAGCCTAAGCGAACATAAGCGAATGAAATCCTAAAGACATGGTATCTAATGCACAAGGATGCAGAATGACATATATGCAGAATCCTAAGCAGGATTTCTATATGCACCAATATTTAAGCAGGATTCCCAGAATATGCAGAGATGATATGTTTGTTAACCTAAAACAGGACCTCTAAGTGTACATGGCAGTAGGAACATGATTGCAGAAACACTGGTTATTAACACATTTAGCGCAGGAATTTCTAAGTGATATGATAGTGAAATGCTCATGCTGAAAACAGTAAGTGTGAATCCTAAGGAACATGATTTCTAATGCATGAAATGAGTCTTAAGCATGGATTCTATTACGCAAGTAGGAATGTAAACCTAGTAACATGCTTTCTACCATTTTTATAACTAAAATATGCATATTTTCCAACCCTTTTCACTAGCCAACCCCATACTTGTTTACAAATTACTACAGACCAAATGATTGAATTACAAAAGAAATGCAAAAATAAGAAATTACAACCAAATGAAGCCTGATCTTGACTTCCTTTCTGAGTTATATAATGAACCACTTCAATGCTAATATTATTCCAAAGCCTTTCTCATATCTGGGTGTGTCAGAGTTCCCTAAGGACCTCAAGGGATCTCGGAAAGTGCTCATACCCAGATTTGCATAACCAGACAGAATGAGTGCAGTGTGGAAGGGCCAGCTCTTATGTGTCCAAGTTCAGAGGGAGCTCAAGGGTCCCAAGGCAAGGCTCACACAAGAGGGGCAGAACCTAGATTCTAAGATTATAGTAGAAGTGCATAATATATGTTGAAAGAGTGTTTGTTCTAAAAATCGGGTTGAAAGTAATCAGTAACAAAGGTGATTTGAAAGCAATTATAGTAGTAAAACTCAAAACTACACAGAATCAGTAGTCATACAAAGGGGGGTCAAGGGATTTTGGGGATACACTTGTTTGTGAGCACATGACCCCAGTAGGGGTCTGGTTTGGACATGCATAGCAACAACTGATACTGGCATGATCACAAACCAAGCAAAAGAACACAAACACATAGGAAGGGATAGGGGTTTGGGATTCATAAGATAGCAAGTACACAATAAGTGACTGACAGAGTATGCCTTGAAACACACATAGGGGAGTGCATTAATCTAAAGGGGAAGGGGAGACATCATAGCATGCTGGTAAAGTAACTTGACTGCAGAACCACAGGCAGAAGTAGACAAGAATGAGAGAAATTGGAACAATTAAAGAAACATGTTGTTGTTAAAACTTTTAAAATTAACTAGGACATACCAGTAGAGAAAAAGCAAGGTGAAGAAAGGTAAAGCAAGAAAGATTCCACAGTATAGCCTTGGCTTTCAGCCGGCTAGAGAAAGCAGTAGCACAATTAGTAGAAAGAGAGAGTTTTGAGTATGTGAGTGTATTTTTGAACTCAATTGTTTGTATGTTTAAAGAAAAGAGGGCAGGGTATTAATAGCTTTGAAAACGAGTAGAGAATAAGGTAACAAGTAAGGTTTTATCACAGACATGGAAATAATCGCAATCAGAATCAATTAACACAAGTACTTCCCTTTAATCCAGGGATTACTGCTCAAACGGATACTAACAGGGTTAATTAAGGAAAGAAATCAGTTTGAGAAAGATTGATTCTTGCCATATAAAGGGGTAGTAAAAGTATAAGGTAATATTTGAATCTAAGTACAAAATATACTTAATTTTGGGAAAGGATTCAAGGTAAAACATCACAGTAATTAAAGGAATGGAATCAATCAATTTAAACAAATGAGTAAAAATTAGAGTTTATAAAGGAACATTTTGCAATCAGTCGTAACATTGAGGAGATCAAGATCAATCAAGAAAGAATCATGACTCTGCACTTTAACATATAAATAGCAAGGAATGAACAGGCGTATTAGACATGCAGGGTCAAACATATTGACAAAAAGGAGAAAATTAAATAAACAAACAGAAGTGATATGAATAGGCTAGAGACTATTCAAAGCATGGTAATCAACAAGGTCAAGCAGTCAGGGCTCACACGTAGATCCAAAGTGAAGAAACCAGTCTAATAGGTAAAGAAAGTCAGAAACAAGTAAAGAACTCACAACAATAAGTGAGGAAAACCTTTTTAGTGTTTTGACAATAGTCAAGTTAGAAAGGTAGGAACTCAGAATCAGATAAGTCAAACAAGGGAGAGGATTCAAACACAAGGAACTAAATCGAACCACGCATGTATGTAAAACAAACAAAGAGAGTTTCAGAACTCGGATAAAATCGAAACACCTAGGGTTTTTAACACGATGAACCAGGTAGAGGAAAAAATATAAGCAAACCGTTCAAACATAGTAAAACCATAAAATAACACTGAAAATCGGTAGAGATATTTTAAAAAGAGGTTGAGAAAACTCTAATCGTTGAAAATGAAGATTCACTTTGAAAGAAAATCGAAGAACCTTTGAGAAAACACTTAAAAAGTTCATAACATGCATAGATCTAAAATAGATCTGAAAGAAAATCAGAAAGCTCTTAAAGCTAGGGTTTCAGAGAACCTAGAAAAGTGAGGAGGACTTTGAAAAGTTACCGATCTAGCCAGGAAAGCATGGATCTGACTCAAACGGTCATGGGTGGTCGGAAAAAGACCAGAGATAGAGGTTGAGCAAGGACTGGACCAGATCTCTTCGAGATCTGTCCATGGAATCACGAAAATAGGTAACCAGTAGACATAGGAGACGAGTACACGTCTCAAACCGCCATGGGAGTCCATGGGGATTGGAGGGAATTAGGGTAGATTTGGGTGATGGCGGCTAGGGTTTAGGTGAAGTTGCAAAGAGAGTTTGAGAGGAAGGGATTCAAGGGCGGTGGGTGGTGAGAAATGATTTAGGGTAAGGGGTCGTTTAGGGGTTAAAAATGGTAAGGGGCAATGGTGGTCGTTGATCTGAATGATCAACGCCCTAGATTAAAAGGGGTAGGTGGGGATCTGGGTTTGGGTTGGTTTTAAAAGGGTTAGGTTCGGGTTAAAACTAAAATTGGGCTGGGGAATTGGGGTTCAATTTAGGCTAGAATTGAAATGCAAATGGGCTATTATTTAAATAGCCAATTTCCCTCTTTTTAAATTATAAAAACTAGTAAATAAATTTCTGAAAATAAATTGAAAATCTAAAATGATTCACAATAAGTAAATAACAATTTAAAAATATAGGTCTTAATTTTATGAATATAAAACACAATTAAACCTTAAAATGGCTAATATTGTAATTATGTGAAATTTAGCCTTAAAAATACTAAATAAAATTTTAAAAATGTGTAAAAATTACATTAGCCATATTTTGGCATAAATATAAAAATCCAATAGATGAATTATCAAAAATAATAATTTTAGAAATAATTATTGGGATTTCATGGATAAAAAGGGAGAAAATAAACTCGTTTAAACCTTTACAAATTGTGGAAAAATAATAAAACACTTGGACTTGCCTATATATGCATATATATGCTATTTTGAAGCTATTTTGCATATTGAAAATATATAGGGAAAAAATTGGGTATCAACAGCTATTAGAGCTCTAGGTTACATGGGTCTCACAGTTCACAAACAAGCTTAGTAGAGTCTGAGGGATCAGTACGGAGACGTTTGTATTTATCCCCCAGAGGCTACAGAGTTAGGAAAAACTTCACATATACTTTTTCTTGTCGTGAAATTTTGTTCTCTCAATGCTAAATTGAAACCTCTAATCTTGTCCTTTCGTGAATGGCGAGGTCACGTACCGCTTCTTTAGCTGAATAGCAGCACAGACCGGTGTTAGATCAGCTACATCTTCGGAGGCTTTGCAGAGGTTGGATAGGTTTCACCCGGCTCTTCACTACTACTTTTAGCGGTGCATCTTCTGAGGATCACTAGGATTATTAGGACAGTTGTTATGAGGTTCTCAGGAACATGGGGATAATAGAGACCAATGGGGTCGATTTTGCTACTTTCGCTCATCTGGATCTGCCAAGACTTGTTGGAGAGATTATTGTTTGGATAGACCAGTTAGGTCATCAGCTTTGACTTGGGATCAGTTTTCTCAGCTATTTTTGGAGAAGTTTCATCCTGTCGCTTAGAGAGAGATCTACCCGAGGCAGTTTGGGCATCTCCAGTAGAGTTCTATGACCGTTACTCAATACGACACCAGGTTTAATGAGTTGACCCGTCATGCTCTTCTTATACTCCCACTGAGAGAGAGAGAGTGATGAGGTTCATTGAGGGACTCGTTCAGCCCGCTCAGTCAGCTAGAGGTGGAGGTGGAGGTATTAGAGGTGGAGGTATTAGAGGTGGAGGTATAGGTATTGTTCTGGTTTGTAGCAGAGATGCCTCGGTTTTATTTGATACAGGATCTACGTACTCTATGTGTCATCTTATTTTGCACCGTATCAGGCCATGCCTAGTGATTCTTTGAGTGTTCCTGTTTATGTGTCTACACCGGTGGGTGATTCTATTGTGGTAGGTCAAGTCCATCGTTCATGTATAGTTGTGATTGGGGGTCTTGAGGCTCGTGTAGATTTGTTACTATTGGATATAGTTGATTTTGATGTCATATTGAGGATGGACTGGTTATCACCTTACCACGCTATCTTGGACCGTCACGCTAAGATTATGACCTTATCCTTGCTGGGTTTACCTCGTTTAGAGTAGAGAGGGACTCCTGGTCATTCTACCCGTAGTGTTATATCTTATATGAAGGCTTGGCGTATGGTCGAGAAGGGGTGTTTGCCCTATTTGGCCTATGTTCGTGACTCTAGTGCGGAGATTCCTTCTATTAATTTTGTGCCCGTTGTTCGTGAGTTTCCTGAGGTATCCCCTTCAGACCTGCCAGGTATGCCACCCGATAAGGATATTGACTTTTGCATTGATTTGGCTTCGGGCACTCAGCCCATTTCTATCATACCGTATCGTACGGCCACGCTTGAGTTGAAAGAGTTGAAGGAGCAGTTGCAAGACTTGCTTGAGAAAGGTTTCACTAGACCTAGTGTTTCGCCTTGGGGTGCGCCAGTGTTGTTTGTTAAGAAGAAGGACGGATCGTTGAGAATATGTATTGATTACCGAAAGTTGAATAAGGTTACAATCAAGAATAAGTATCCATTGTCGAGGATTGATGATTTGTTTGATCAGCTTCAGGGTGCCAAGGTATTTTTGAAGATTGACTTGAGATTTGGCTACCATCAGTTGAGGATTAGGGCATCTGATGTCCCTAAGACAGTTTTTCGCACTCGGTACGGACATTATGAGTTCTTGGTGATGTCATTCGGGTTGATAAATGCCCCAGTAGCTTTTATGGATTTGATGAATCGAGTGTTCAGGCCTTACTTAGATTCGTTCGTGATAGTCTTCATTGATAATATTTTGAACTACTCTCGCAACCGGGAGGAGCATGAACATCATCTTATAGTGGTTCTTCAGACTTTGAAGAATAGTTAGTTGTATGCCAAATTTTTGAAGTGTGAGTTCTGGTTGAGTTCAGTTGCATTCCTAGGTCATGTTGTATCAGCAGAGGGTACTCAGATTGATCCGAAGAAGATTCAGGCCATCAAGAACTGGCCTAGACCAGCATCAGCCACAGAGATCCGGAGTTTCTTGGGATTGGCAGGCTACTATTGTTGGTTTTTTGGAGGGGTTTTCATCTATCACAGCCCCAATGACCAGGTTAACCCAGAAGGGTGCCCAGTTCAGATGGTCGGACGAGTTTGAGGCGAGCTTTCAGAAGCTCAAGACAGCTCTAACTATGGCATCGGTGTTGATTTTTCCCACAGGTTCAGGGTCTTATACGGTCTATTGTGATGCATCTCGTATTGGACTTGGTGCGGTGTTGATGCAGGATGGCAAGGTCATTGCCTATGCTTCACGACAGTTGAAGATTCATAAGAAGAACTATCTGGTTCATGATTTGGAGTTAGCAGCCATTGTTCATGCATTGAAGATTTGGAGGCATTATCTATATGGCGTGGCATGTGAGGTACTCACGGATCACAATAGTCTGCAGTATTTGTTCAAGCAGAAGGAACTAAATTTGAGGCAGAGAAGGTGGTTGGAGCTACTAAAGGACTATGATATCACCATATTATATCATCTGGGAAAAGTCAATGTGGTGGCCGATGCTTTGAGCAGGAAATCAGCCAGTATGGGCAGTCTTGCTTATATTCCAGTCGGTGAGAGGCCGCTTTCTTTGGATGTTCAGGCTTTGGCCAATCAGTTTGTGAGGTTGGATGTTTCTGAGCCCAGCCGTGTGTTAGCTTACACAGTCGCTCGTTCTTCTTTATTGGGGCATATCCGAGATCGGCAGTATGATGATCCTCATTTGTGTGTCCTTAGAGACACGGTGTGGCACGGAGATGCCATGCAGGTTACCTTAGGTGATGATGGAGTTTTGAGATTGCAGGGTCGAATTTGTGTACCTAATGTGGATGGGCTTCGAGAGTTGATTTTAGAGGAGGCCCATAGTTCCCAGTACTTTATTCATCCGGGCGCCGCGAAGATGTATCAGGATTTGCGGCAGCAAAATTGGTGGAAAAGAATGAAGAAGGACATCGTTGCATATGTGGCTCGATGTTTAAAATGTCAGTAGGTTAAGTACGAGCATCAAAGACCTAGTGGTTTGTTCCAGAAGATTGAGATTCCTGAGTGAAAGTGGGAGCGTATCACTATGGACTTCGTTGTTAGACTCCCACGGACTCAGGAAGTTCGATGCAGTGTGGGTTATTGTTGATAGGCTTACCAAGTTAGCACATTTCATTCATGTGGAAGTCTCCTACTCTTCCGAGAGGTTAGCTGAGATTTATATCCGGGAGATTGTTCGTCTTCATGGTGTGCCCGAGTCTACCATTTCGGATCAAGGTACGCAGTTTACCTCCCATTTCTGGAGAGCAGTTCAGCGAAAGTTGGGCACACGGGTTGAGTTGAGCACAGCATTTCATCCTTAGACGGACGGGCAGTCCGAGCGAACTATTCAGATTTTGGAGGATATGCTCTGAGCTTGTGTCATTGACTTTGGAGGCTCGTGGGATCAGTTTTTTCCTTTAGCAGAGTTTGCCTACAACAACAACTACCAGACGAGTATCCAAATGGCTCCGTATAAGGCTTTGTATGGTAGGCGGTGTCGGTCGTCGGTTAGATGGTTTGAGCAGGGGAGGCTCGGTTGTTGGGTACGGATCTGGTTTAGGATGCCTTGGACAAGGTCAGGATTATTCAGGATAGGCTTCGTATAGCTCAGTCCAGGCAAAAGAGTTATGCCGACCGTAAGGTTCGAGATTTGGCATTCATGGTCTGTGAGGGGGTATTGCTTCGGGTGTCGCCTATGAAGGGCATGATGAGATTTGGGAAAAAGGGCAAGCTTATCCCTAGGTTCATTGGCCCGTTTGAGATTCTGGATCGAGTGGGAGAGGTGGCTTACAGACTTGCGTTGCCGCCAAGCTTATCAGTCGTGCATCCAGTGTTTTATGCATCCATGCTTCGGAAATATCACGGCGATCCATCCCACGTGTTAGATTTCAGCACTGTCCAGTTGGACAAGATCTTGTCTAATGAGGAGGAGCTGATAGCTATTCTAGACCGACAGGTTCGTCAGTCAAGATCGAAAAGTTTTCCTTCTGTTCGTGTTCAGTGGAGAGGCCAGTCCGCTGAAGCATCAACCTGGGAGTCCGAGTTCGATATGCGGAGCCATTATCCCCATCTTTTCCCTGACTCAGGTACTTCCTTCTTCTGTCCGTTCGAGGACGAATAGTTGTTTTAGAGGTGGAGGATGTGATGACCCAAATGGGTCCTCACTTGTTTTAAAAGTGAATTCTACATTTTGAGGCCTCAAAAACCACATTCGACATCACCTCGATTTGCGTGTGCAGTCTGGGCACATAACCGAAAAGCCATTTTGTGAAAATCTGTGAAAAATGATGAATTTTGTATTTAAAATGAGTTTAAGTTGACTTCGGTCAACATTTGGGTAAATGGACCCGTGATTGGACGGTCCCAAAGGGTCTGTAGGAAAATATGGGACTTGGGCGTATGCCCGAAATCGAATTCCGAGGTCTCAAGCCCGAGAAATGAATTTTTAAAGAAATATTATTTTCTAAAATTGTTTATGAGTTTTGGAAATGAAAAGTGTTTAAAACTTGATGGTATCGGGCTCGTATTTTGGTTCCGGCGCCCGGTACAGGTCTTATATGTGATTTAAGATAAGTCTGTGAAGTTTGGTAAGAAACGGACTTGAAACGATGTGAATCGGATCATTTTTGATAAAAATGGAAAATTTAAAGTACTTGGGAAATTCCATGATTTTGATGCTAAATTTATAGTTGTTGATGGTATTTTAGCGATTTGAATGAACGAGCGAGTCCGTATGATGTTTTTAGGTTGGTGTGCATGTTTGGTTTGGAGCCCTGAGGGCTCGGGTGAGTTTTGGATAGGCCACGGAGTGAAATTTTAACTTAGGGAATTGCCGGTATGCTACAGGCTTGCAGGCTTCGCATCTCACAAATGCGAGCAATGTGTCGCAAATCAAGATGTGGTCTGGGCTGCCTTCTTCGCAAATGCGACAACTGCCGGGAATTCCCCTTGGTCACAAATGCGAGACTTCAGTCACAAATGCGAACTTAGCAGAAGTCTGGGTTCGCAATTGCGAACCCTGGTCGCAATACCCATATCTGCAACCTGCAATTTTATAACTTAGCCAAAAATCTTTCATTTTTAACACTCTTTCAAAACCAAAACACTCTTGGGTGATTTTTCAAAGACAACTCTTCTTCCAAATCGATTGTAAGTCAATTCTAACTCGTTTTCTTCAATCATTAACATCTTTTCACATGATTTCAACTCAAAATTAATGATTTTCATGGGAGAAATTGAGTGTTTTGGGTAGAACCTAGGTTTTTCAAAAATTGGTAATTTGGACCTCCATTTGAGGTTCGATTTCAAACAAATTATATATTTGAGTTCGTGGGGGAATGGGTGATTGGGTTTTGGCCATATGGGCCTGGGGGATTTTTGACTTTTTGGGTAAAACTTTGAAAAACTCATTTTCATGCATTAGAATTGATTCATTTAGCATTTATTGATGTAATTAAGTAACTTGTGTCTAGATACGAGCGAATTGGTGGTGGAATCAAGAGGTAAAGCGATAGTAGAGGCTTGAATCATGTTCGTGGCATTGAGGTAAGTGTTTGGTCTAACCTTAGCTTGAGGAATTAGGAGTTGTGTCCTATTTGCTATGTGTTATTTGTTGAGTACGACGTATAGGCATGGTGACGAGTATCTATACGTTAGTGTCAAGCATGCCCGTGAGTCTTATACTATGATTAATGTGACTCCGTTTCGTATTGTTCATGCTCTATATGATAATTTCTATTGAGGAATATGACTTGTGGAAGTATTATTATTAATTGAACATGGTAGAGCGTTGGCTCAAGTTGAGAATTTAATTGTTAAACGTGGTAGAGCGTTGGCTCAAGTTGAGAATTTAATTGTTGAACATGGTAGAGCATTGGCTCAAGTTGAGAATTTAATTGTTGAACATTGTAGAGCATTGGCTCAAGTTGAGAATTGAATTGTTGAACATTGTAGAGCATTGGCTCAAGTTAAGAATAGAATTGTTGAACATTATAGAGCGTTGGCTCAAGTTGTGAATTGAGTTGTGAAGTAAATGTGAAAGAAGAAAGGAGAGAGAGAATCATGATATGTCTCCCTTGCCGGGATGTTATTGTTTTAATATTGTTTCCCTTGCCGGGATTTGATTGTTGTACTAGTGTTCCCTTGCCGGGATTTTATTGTGATTTCATTTATTTCCTTGCCCTTATTTCTTGTGATTGTTGTTTGGGTGAGGAAGAGTGTTAAAGCACGAAGGGTGATGCCGTGTATGATTTGTGAGGAAAAAGTGTAAAGCACGAAGGGTGATGCCACGCCGCACGATGTACCATTCCGTGCCTATTATATTGATTTTATGGTGAGGATGAGAGTAAAAGCATGAAGGGTGATGTTGTGTAGTTTATGTTGATTCTTATGGTGAGGACGAGAGTAAAAGCACGAAGGGTGATGCCGTGCACTTGTCCTTGATTTTCCTGATTCTTGCTGATAATTGAGTTATGTTGTCCTTTACGTTTACTTACTGATTTTCTGTTGTTACTTGATTTTATTTTGATGTTATAGATTCCCTTACCCTATTTGCCTTATAATTTGTTGCTTGGGTGAGGAAGAGTGTAAAACACAAAGGGTGATGTCGTGTATTGTTTGGTGAGAGAGTGTTAAAGCACGAAGGGTGATGCCGTGTATTGTTTTGGTGAGAGAGTGTTAAAGCACGAAGGGTGATGCCGTGCACCTGTCTTTGATTTCCTGATTTTTATTGATAACTGAGTTACGGTTTCTCTACATTTACTTGCTGGTTTCCTGTTGATACTTGTTGTACCCCGCAGCATGATTTCCCCTTTCTATTTTCAATTGAACTATGGTGATCCTCATATTTATTTGTTATTCTTCTGTTATTATTCGATGTTTCCCTGCAACATGTTCCCCCTCCCATAATTGACTGTATATTATTGTTCTTCTTTTCCGCTGTATATAATTAAACTGCACAGGTTTATTTGGTAGTCTGGTCCTAGCCTCGTCACTACTTTGCCGAGGTTAGGCTAGGCACTTACCAGCACATGGGGTCAGTTGTGTTGATACTACACTCTATACTTTTTGTGTAGACCCCAGTGTTGTAGACTTCGGACCGTAGTGAGATTGTTGTTTCTGGTTCATCAAGCGATCCGAGGTAGTCTTGCAGGTGTCCGCAGGCCTTGACGTCCCCTTCTATCTACTATTCCTGTTTCTTTCATGTATTTCGAGAGGCAGTGTTGTATTTATTTCTTTCAACCTTATTTAGTCTTGTTTAAACAGTTGTATTGGTTATACTCAGTAATTTTATTATTTTTCTTCCGCTTGATATAAATTCCACTGTCTTTAAGTTATTGCTCATAATTTCTTGTAAATGATTAAAATGGGTAAAAAGGTAATTTGTTCAATAGTCGGCTTGCCTAGCTCACATTAGTAGGCGTCATCATGACTTCCGAGGATGAAAAATCTGGGTCGTGACAGTTGATCATTTGACATCAACGACCAGGATCAAAGAGAAGCGGGGCAGGTCATTTAAACGAGTCGCGACCGAATTATTTATAGAGGGTTGTTTGGTTTGGGCTGGTGTGTTGGGCTAATGATTTGGGCCAAATTTGGTACGAAATTAGTCCTATGATGGGGCTATAAATTAAATATGCGAAATTATTTTAAAATAATTTATAAAAGAAATTAATAGATAATAAAAACGTAACTTATGTAGTAAAAAGATTTAGAATACTATCTTGGCATTATAAAACTATAAAAATACTATTTTAGCACAAATAATGTAATAAAATATAATTATGCATAGAATATAGGCTATTATTGCAAAATTATGTAAATAGCTTAAAAATACAAACATAATGATATGAAATAAAGTAAAATATTATGAAAAATATATATGAATGCAAATAATAAATTTGGATGATTAAGTCATCACAAAATAATTTGAAGGGGTAATTAAACCACATTCAAATAATTTAAATGCAAGAAAAATTAATTTTAAAGCTTTAAAAGTTATGAAAAATTATAGAAAATACTTATATGACCCCTATAAATTGGGTAATAACGCAAAAATTTTGTTTTGAGTATACATGATATTTATAAAATGTGAGGGCAAAACTGGGTATCAATAGTGATATTGGGCACTGAGGTGCGATGTGTGATATGTTGTGATATTGATACGCATGCGATAGTATAAGATTTGGGGATTGAAACACATACGATGAGATAAGGTGGGCTTGATACGTGTGGCTAGTAGGATAACTACTAGAAGCCATGTGGTATGATAAGTAGGGGTGTTCAAAATCGAACCGAAACCGAAGCTTAATGGCTTATTGGTATCAGGTTAACGGTTTACCGGACGGAAAAAGGATTGAAATTTTTTTATTAACGGCTTATCGGTTTGGGGGCGAATTATTCAATTTTCTTAACGGATAATCCGTTAACCCGTTAAGTATATATATAACATATAAAATTTATTTTATCCATATATATATATTAAATAATCAAAAAACCCTTCTTCCTCTAGTACTCTATCAAAGTGAATTAGAATAAAAGAAAGCCAAATAAAAGGAGTCATCTAACTGTGATAAAAGACAGAATTTGTTGTCTGAAACAAGATTACAACACCAGTTACACCACTGCTTCATCAACTTTGCTTGGGTTTTAACGCATCCTAGAATTCTAAGCATGACGAACATTTATTTTAACAACGGCCAATTGAAAATCGTTCACATGGACTAAGGTCAAGGTGTGTCTCTTTTGCTTCGTCCCTCTTAGTACGTCAACCACCTATTTAAACATACAGAGACTAAATTTTATTTTATTTGATTGAATTAGGCCAATAA
This sequence comes from Nicotiana sylvestris, assembly GCF_000393655.2. Taxonomy (NCBI): domain Eukaryota; kingdom Viridiplantae; phylum Streptophyta; class Magnoliopsida; order Solanales; family Solanaceae; genus Nicotiana; species Nicotiana sylvestris. Next base: position 72,656,010 of record NC_091062.1, read on the forward strand.
ACCGCCTGATAAGAGCTAAACCGATATCAATCCGTCCGATATCTTATCAGTGACCAGCGGATTAATACATTTAAAAGTCGATAACTGATAAGCCAAACCATTAAGAGTAAACAACCGTCCAATCCGCCCGATAAGCAGCCCTAATGATAAGATGGGCTAAAACGCGGAATGTTATTTCGGGAAAATAATTTTTTAAAATTAAATGCAAAGGCTCCCGCGATGATATAAGGAAATATTGTGAGTTATTCTTGTGATTTGGAACTACGAGGCGGTACCTCGATAGTGGCCCTTGTTGATCTTTTCTCTATTTGTTGTATTTGACTTTGGTTGTTTGTTTTCTTTGCATATTATTTGTTATTTTTCTCCATATTGCTCTATTTGTTTTAGCTCCGTGTAGCTAGCCTTTACATGCTATCTGTTGTTTAAATTTCATTATTATCATTGCTACACTATCATACTCTTGTACAGTATGTCCCTGACCTGACCTCGTCACTACTCAATCGAGGTTAAACTTGGCACTTACTAGGTACCGTTGTGGTGTACTCATACTACACTTTTGTATATCTTTTTGTGCAGATCCAGGTACCTCCAATCAGTCCTGGTACTAGTGATCTGAGTTCGCAATTGGAGACTTCAAGGTACACTTGCCGGCGTCCGCAAGCCTCAGAATCCCCTTCTATCCATTTTTATATTTTTTCCCTCTTTTACTAGATACAGTTGTATAGGAATAGTTTGGATATTGTCATAGAGCTTGTGACTTGTATTATGTCGGGCTTTGGGCTATTGTATATACATTGAGCTGTGAAGATTTTTCTTTATATATGTTGTTGGGTTTTTGAGATTTTTAATTATTGTTTCAGTCACTTCGGCATGTTTGTTAGGCTTACCTAGTCTTAGAGACTAGGTGCCGTCACAACATTCTGTGGAGAGAAATTATGGTCGTGAAAAAAAAATTACCACCATTAACGCTACTGTTCCGTTATTTTTCAATCACCTCTTATCTAAAGCCCAGTATCCTCAAAACCCTTAAGCATGTGAAAACGAAAATAATAGTTCTTTTTTCTTCTTTTCTTCTTTATATATATTCGTATTTATTTAATCTTTACGTATAAGCTTTCATTCTAAATCTCCAAGCAATTGGCAAAGGAAATCCAGAAAGAGGCCATGAAATTTACCAAGAAGTTGAAGGCCCAGAAAATCTATATATACTCCAAAGACAACAATTGATTTGGTGACTCCAATCTCGTCGATAAATTCGTGTGACCAAAAAAAATTCAAATAATTCTTGAAGCAAAAGGTACAGAGCAAACAAGACAAAATTGAAAAGGCAAAGAAAAGGAAAGGAATTTGGTGGAATTTGCATAGAGATGTATGAAGATGGTTAAATGGTATAAATTAATAGGGAAAAGAAAACAAGAGAGAAAGAAAAGGACAAAAAGAAAAAAATGCCATTCTGGTGCTTTTCATGCATAGGCACCAAGTACATCACACAACAAGTGTCACATAAGCTCAAAATGAAGTAATAATTTCACTAAAAATAAAAATAAAAGTCATAGGCCTCCCACAAAATTATATGGTGCATTAGGTAATATGCTACAACCTCAATAGGGTAATTATGTATTATCCCTTTATAGTTAAAAGTATGTAATAAAAGCGAGTAATAAAATGGTAAAAGAAAGTCAAAAAAGTCGTAGGTTAGGTTTTATATACTACTTAATGATATTTTTACCTTGTAGTTGTACAAGGTAAAAACATAATTAATTTAAAGTACTAAATATTAGGTTTTCCTACCTATTAAATAAGGAAAGATTTCAATATGTAAAAAATTAATTATTTTTAGAGTCCAAAATATTAGGAAAGTAATATAAATACTTAATCTCCCTATTTTTTTTTTTTATCTTTACTAATATAATATATTAATTGGTTATAATCTTAGGAGATAGAAGAATTCAAATCTACAATGAGTAATAGCTATCTTTTACTTATTATCAGTGGATATTTTTCAATTTTAGTATTGTTTATCTTTTACAAAACAGTTTTATTACAAAATTGAATTAAGAAAATAGGTTGCACAATATATTTAATATAATGATTTTACATATAGTTCAAATAAGAAAGTATGTAATGCATAATATTTAATTAATTTAAAACTCATAAATATTAGGGAAAGACTTAAATTCTCGAGGAAAAGTGTATTGCTACTGATTAAAGACGTCCAAAATCAAACAAATAGATACTTTTGTTAACTATCGTATGGAAAGCTAATTACAGCTTGTTTGGATGGTTGTTACGCATCGTTCATAATGTATCGTATTGTACTGTATTGTATTGTATTGTACTGTATCGTTTGATAAATATAATGTTTGGATAGATTGTGTCGTTTGTCTTCGTTTCATGATATCACGCACCAGCAATATGAAGTTTTAAACTTGCAAATATTATAAAGAAAAAATATGATACAAGGTAAAATTACTATATAAAAAGGTAGGGTAAATGATAAAATAAAATAATTTAATAATAATAAAGGGTGAGATTGAGAGAAAAATATAAGGTACCGACACAACCACACCAAATCGATCGTTATATAAAATTGCACATTTCGTCGTTATGTAACGACGGATTTAACGATACGATACAATAAAATTTAAGTAACAATCAAAACAAATATTGTATTTAAAGTAAGAATACGATACGATACAATGGGTAACAACCATCCATAGGCGGCTCAAGGGTAAGGCAGCACAAACAATGGCTTAGGGTCCCCAAAATTTGGGGGCCCCACTTTCCCTTGGTAGTAATTTTAATTTTTTTATATAAAATTTGAGTATCTTAATGTTAAAAAGTAAATAACTTAATACATAAAGGAAAAGAAAATTTTAATTTGTGACTAGCCTTGATAGTTGAGATTTTAATAATTTAAAGGGTATAAATATATTTTTGATTTTTTTATTTAGTGGGTAAAATTTAATTTTTTATTTAAAGGGTATAAAGATATCTTTTATTTTTGACAAGAGTGGGTTGCTTTAGTGGTGAGCACCCTCCACTTCCAACCAAGAGGTTGTGAGTTCGAGTTACCCCAAGAGCAAGGTGGGTAGTTCTTGGAGGGTGAGAGCCGACGTTAAAGGAAATATTACAAGTAGAAGATAATACTCCAATCTGTATACTCAATAAGATAACAAGAATTAATTTTTGTTACCTATAGCAATTTTGCATTAGGATCAATAATGTATTAGGAGAATCTAAATGGATCGGATTAGCTATATTATCATTTAAAAAGGTTAAAAAAATAGATTTCAAACAAAAATATACAAATTTATTTTGTAACAAATTAGGGCCCCTCATCGAAATTTTGCTTTAGCCCACCAATAATGTTAGGCCGCCCCTGCAACCATCCAAACAAGCTGTTAGTTTAATAACAAACTTTGAATTTAATATCATATAACAATAACATACTCAGTATTATCTCACACCGTGAGATTGAATTGAATATCTTAATAAGCATTTAAAACTGCATGCCTAGACTATGCATATCCGATTTTGCATACGAAATATATATTACCATATTTATAAGTAGAAATATATTTGCTTTTAAATTTATAAATATTAGGGCAATTGAAATAAGAAAAGATTTAATAATCAAAATTTTAGCTGATTTACAATCCCAAAATTAGCAAAATAATTAAATTACAATTTTGTCTAATGTAAATATTACTTTTAAAAGGTAAAAAAAGTGAACGATATTTTGCTAAGGACATATCCGAGAGATAGACAGATATAAATAGAGATTAAGCGAAAGTTTGATAATTTAGGAATAAATTTGGACCTCTTTCCAAGATAAATGAAACATATTATACACAAGGGCGTTTGATCTTAGAAATAGAAATTTTTGAGTATTTTTTTAAAAAAAAAAAAACTGGCAAAAGAAAGAATTGTTATAAAATAAAAACCGTAAAGTAAAGACAAGTATAGAGAGAAACTGTTATATTATTCGAATTCAAACTAATGTACATAATGAACTGAAATCTCTTCTATTTATAGAAGAAAGGAAGTTGATGTGTAAGCTGCTACTATACTAGATATGGACAATCTTCTACTGAGAGCAATGTTTATCCATAACGGAGTACTGAAAGGATAAGCTTATTATACTTGATATGGATAATCTTCTACCGGGGGTAATGTTTATCCATAAATGGGTACTGAAAGGATAAGCTTATTATACCTGATATGGATAATCTTCTACCGGAGGTAATGTTTATCCATAACTGGGTACTGAAAGGATAAGCTTATTATACCCGATATGGATAATCTTCTACCAGGGGTAATGTTTATCCATAACCGGGTATCGAAGTGATAAGCTTCTTCAGGAAGCTTATTTCCAATCGAGTACTTAAATAGATAAACATATTTACGGTGGAGTCCCATATGGATAAGCTTCTTCAGGAAGCTTATTTACAACAACGGAGTACTAAATGAACATCCATAATATAATATATTTATAACACTCTCCCTTGGTTGTTCATTAAAAGATAATGTGCCTCATTAAAACCTTACTAGGAAAAATCACGTGGGAAAAATCCTAGTGAAGGAAAAAGAGTACACATATTTAGTAATACGCATTGCTGACTGCCTCATTAAAAACCTTATAAGGAAAACCCTGTGGGAAAAACCTTAGTAAGGGAAAAAGAGTACAACGCGCATTTTACTCCCCCTGAAGAAAACCTTATTTCAAATATTTGAGTCTCCGCATTCCAATCTTGTATACCATATTCTCAAAAATTGATGTTGGTAAAGACAATCTGTTGAATTGTCACTTGAACTAATTTGATGCACATCAATGTCACAATTTTCCAGAAGATCATGTATGTAAAATAATTCTGGTGAAATGTTCTTCGTTCTATCTCCTTTTATAAATCCTCCCTTTAATAGTGCTATGCATGAAACATTGTCTCCGTATAATATTGTGGGTCTTTTATCATATTCCAACCCACATGTTTCTCGAATGAATCACTGATCTCAATCATATGCACTCCCTGCTTGCCGGTTTGAAATCGAGCTTTATGGGTATCGGATAAATAACCTGCATCTGCATTACCAATACGATCTGCACCACTTTTGTTAGCATTAGCAAGATAAATAAGTGCACCATCTACACCGAGATAGAGTATTTCAGGACCAAGGAGCTCCTCATCCTCTTCTAGAGGTTGGAACGGATCCTTATTCACTTCAAGTGATTGAATATTCATTGGTGTACTTAATGGGTACACTTTGTCCATGTAAAAGTATTTTTAAGACCCTCTTGGAGCTCTTCCGGAGTTCCAATAAGATTTATGTCACCAACATAAACAGCAAGTGTAACAAATTTTGATGACATTTTTTTTATAAAAATACATGGACAAATAACATAATTTATGTAACTTTCTTTCAGCAAATATTTACTGAGGCGATTATACCACACACGCACAGATTGCTTTAAACCGTACAAAGATCTTTATAATTTGATCGAGTACATTTCTCAAGACTTTGAATTATATGCTTCAGGCATTTTCAATCCTTCAAGGATCTTCATATATATTTAGCCAAATAAGTCATATAGGTTAAGACTTGTATCTAAATGGTATGACATCTTCAAGTGTCTGGACTGCTGGTCCGATCCTCACAATCTTTTATAATATTGTGCACTATATTGTATCAAATATATCGTCGACGATCATTTTGTGTCAGTTCCGAAGCGACATAACTTGTGGAGATCTCATCACTTTCTTTATTTTCAGGTACCTGAACTTTTTCGGGAGTTTCATGAAATGTTATGTCGTGGGCTCTTCTAGAGCTTATTTCCTCCTCATTATGATCATTTTGATCATTAGCTCCTACTATTTTTCAAGGATTGTTACCTTTGGAACCGATTGGTCTACCACGCTTCATGCGTACAGTAAACTCTATCCTTCAGGGACTTTAATTTTAATAGGAGCATTTGTAGCTGAAATATGATATTTAATTTTGGATCAGCAAATGCTTCTGGCATTCGACTTGAATTATCTTCTAAGTGAGGATCATATTAATGATAATTCGATTCATATAGCATATTTTTCAACTGTTTATTCCATCCCCAAATGTTAGAAAAACTAACATATATCCCCAATCATCTTTGGGACACATATCTTTGTGTATTATGGTAGAGAAATTAATCATATACCATACAACAAAAGATAGTAAAAATATTTGGTTTCTGATCCTAAACCAATTGTGAAGGGAGGACTTATCATATATTGTTGATCTGATGCATACAAGTGCTGCTATATGCAATTTAGAAAATCTTAGACCAACACATGAAGCTTTGTTCTCATAAGCAATGGTTTAGCCATTAATAGGAGGTATTCAATGCTAAACCAGCTTGGATATAAACCAGCATTATCAAGATGAACTGTCTTGATTTCATAATCTGAAAATTATGCTCTTAATCGAGAAAAGCAATTCCAAATGCCAAACTGCAGGTTGACAATAATTACACATGTAACCATCTCATATATGCACCTATAAGTGGTTCACATGATAGGTGAACGAGCCCATATTCACCTTTTATATATTTCAGAATCAGGGGTCTTAGTCCCAACTTTAGCTGGTATAATCAATTCATTATGAGAGCAAGCAACACATGATAATTCCTGAAGAATCTTCTAGTTCTTTAGTATATGCTTATCTGAATTCTCAAATAGCTCATTTAAAAATGGCAAATGAAAACTTTGAGTTTATCATGTCATGTGCTATCTCTTAGTAAACTTCTGGTTTACTATGGCATAAACTTTTGCTTTAGTAAACTTCTGATTTACTGTGATACATGATATAGTACAAATTAAAGAATAAGACGGGTAACTTCTCACATACATATTATTTTACCCCCTATGATTGTGGAAACATGAAGATTATCAATCTTCCAATCATTTGTAGTCTCAATATGATAGTCATTTGTATTAGTAAACTTCAGGTTTACTACAACATATGTTTTGACCATAATCATATAATATGAATGACATATTTGTATATAAGCTCTTCGAGAGCCTTCATTTATTATCCACAATCTAATATTTATCGGGCACTACTGGTGTCATGTATCCTTTAGGCAAACAGTTAGCTCTTCAGGAGTTGTTGATACATTTTGTACTATCAAATATTTCTCATACACTTCTGGTATCATGAGAGAAAATCACAATCAAATAAACAATGTAAAACAATTGTTTAAGCACAAGAAAACTCTTCTTCATAATATTTTCCTACTTCAGGAGGCAATTTCAATTGTGTTACTTCTTCAGGAGCAAATTTAAAATACGAAATATTGAGTATATATTCTCTCAATTATATTACCTCTTCTGAAGGTGAATTGTGATATATTCACATCAAGAGTGCATTCATATTTACCCGATTTATTAATATTGTCACATTCACTTCAGGGAATGGATTAATATTATCCAAAGTTCTCATCCTTCAGGAAATCGAACATAATTATCTGAATGCGCATTAATCACATCAAATTGTGATGCCTCAATCTCTTTTAAAATATTTACTACTTCAGGAGCAAATCGAGGCGTGCATTTAATATAGAGAATATTTATGTAGCTTATCTTCAATTGTAACCATAGAAAGCCTAAATTATCACTTCTAGTGATCATAGACATATACCACTTCTGGTGGTTAATTACAATGAGATATATGAAATATAACTACTACTAGTGGTTGTATATTTCTTGCAAACTCTGCTAGAGTTTAAGTTGATCTAATAATATTATCCATATTCTTCAAAATGACATAAATAAGATATATTATAGTAAACATCATTATCAAATCATAATTTTTTCTTTATGTACAACAATTACATAACCATACTATCTATTACAAACAACAAAAATTAAAATATTTACATTTCTATAGATTCACCACCAATTACATGACTTGTTTCTCCTTCTGGGAGTGCAAGGTAATCAGTTATATCCAAATGCATGAAGTCTAAATTATCTTCAGAAATAAAATTTGCTTCAGCATTTTTCTCTGTCTTTTTTAGGGAGGCTTAATAAAGCTCAACCAGGTGCTTTGGCGTACGACATGTACGTGACCAGTGCCCTTTTTCTCCACATCTATAGCATGTATTTTTTGCATTTGGTGCTTGCACCGCTTCATGCTTTTGTTCCTTCATTTTCCACTGCTAGTGGTGAGGAGTGTTCTTTGGTGCATTATTATTACCATGATTAGAGTTTCTTTCCCGACCACGACCATGACCACGATTGGGGCCACGACCTTTTCCACGTTTAGCCTGGTGGAAGTTCGTCTCATTCACTTCAGGGAATGGACAAAGACCAGTAGGTCGGCTTTCATGATTTTTCATTAATAGCCCATTATGTTGCTCGGCTATAAGAAGATGTGAGATAAGTTCAGAATACTTTTTAAATCCCATCACTCGATATTGCTGCTGCATGAGCATATTCGAGGCATGAAAAGTGGTAAAAGTTTTCTCCAACATATCATGATTAGTAATATTATCACCACATAAATTCAATTGGGAAATAATTCTGAACATAGCAGAATTATACTCACTGATAGATTTAAAAACTCTTGTAGCCTTAGATGAGTCCAATCATGTCGTGCCTGTGGAAGAACGACCATCTTCAGGTGCTCATATCTATCTTTCAAATTATTCCACAGTATGACTGGATCTTTAACAGTAAGATATTCCATTTTCAGGCCCTCATCAAGGTGATGGCGTAGGAATATCATTACTTTGGCACGGTCTTGGTTTGATACCTGATTTTTGTCTTTGATGGTGTCTGTCAGACCCATCGCATCAAGATAAATTTCAGCATCAAGCACCCAAGACATGTAGCTTTTGCCCGATATATCTAGGGCTACAAATTCAAGTTTAGAAAGATTTGACATTATTTAGGAAAAGAAAGTTCTTACCTCAGATACTTTCAAGATATTTGCTCGAGATGGCAAAGTCTCGTGTTGATAACGTGTTATAAAATAAAGACTGTAAAGTAAAGACAAGTATAAAGAGAAACTGTTATATTATTCGAATTCAAACTGATGTACATAATGAACTGAAATCTCTTCTATTTATAGAAGAAAGGAAGTTGTTGTGTAAGCTGCTACTATACCAGATATGGATAATCTTCTACTGAGAGCAATGTTTATCCATAACGGTGTACTGAAAGGATAAGCTTATTATACCCGATATGGATAATCTTCTACCGGGGGTAATGTTTATCCATAACTGGGTATTGAAAGGATAAGATTATTATATCCGGTATGGATAATCTTCTACCGGGGGTAATGTTTATCCATAACCGGGTATCGAAGTGATAAGCTTCTTCACGAAGCTTATTTCCAATAGAGTACTTAAATAGATAAACATATTTACGGTGGAGTCCCATATGGATAAACTTTTTCAGGAAACTTATTTACAATGGAGTACTAAATGAACATCCATAATATAATATATTTATAACAAGAATGAGTTTTTCTAGTAAACTCTAGTTAGGCAAGGCTTTAGGCGCCAACTGCCAAGCGCTTACGTGGTTTACCTGAAAACCCTTGCTATGTCACCGACCAATCCATATGTGAAACCAACGGTTTAGATCTTTCCAACAGAAAATAGAAGCTGATTGGCATCTCTCCTCTCCTGATTGGTCCATGTCATCTCCCATGACATGCTCCGTCTATTTACACTTCTTTTTTCCTCGTCATTTTAGCTCCAAATTCGTTTAAAAGCAAAGTGGCAGCTGCTCATTGGCTCTCACTCTCACCTATCTTGCATCTGATTGGTCCACGTCATCAGATATGACGCCTTCAGCAAAAAATGTTTTTTTTTGGCACGAGGGAAGACGAACCCTTTATATATGTATGCTGGATCTCTAGTTGATATTTGAAGAGTCCATAACCGTTTGTGTACGGAATAGAGAACGAAGAAGAGAGGCGAAGGAGGAGTTGTTAGCCTGTGTTTAAAGAAAGTTGATAAGTGGAACGTGTTCAGATCGTGGAGCAATGGCTGGTGGTGCGTGGAATAGACGCACATCCTTGATCGTCTTCGGGATCGTCTTGTTCGGTAAGCTTTTCGATTGTTTTGCATGCAAATCTTATCTTCAATTGTTTTTTACCTTTCTGTGTTGATGCAAATCTCATAGACAAAATTCGAATTTGAATGAGTTTTGAGCAGCTCAAAACGTGTTTAGCAATGATAGTTGCAATTGTCCGACAATTAGGTTAATAGATTAAATGTCATTTACTTTTAGATGTGTAGACTATAGTCAGTTTTTGCTATCATATTCTGCAATCTTCAGATCTACTACCTCTCTGTTAGTTCAGAGGGTAGTGGTATGAAATCACTTGGATGCAAGAGACTGAATGCCTAATTCATTTGATTTCTGATCATCCTGATTATTTAATCAAAAAAAAAATGAAATGGCATCTTATATACATTTATTGTTAAAAATCATGAAGTTTGAGTGGGTTTCAATTTTCAGTTCCTATTCCTTTCCTTTTTGTGGGCAATCATGTTTGATTAAATGCATATACAAGAGCCACTCTGTTATACTACTAGAAGTGTGATTGCAAAAATAATCCTCCAATGCCTTCTGATATATTCTTAAACCTCTTTTAAATGAGATATTTCTATTATTCTCAGCTTTCCAGCTTCCTCTCTGGGGAGCACTACAGAAATTTGTCGTATGTGTTAAAAATTGTAATGACTAGCAATGCTATTTTTGAAAAACAAATGTGAAAGAGACACCTGGATATGAAGGGACACTGAAGGACGTTAAGAAAAAAATTGCTATATTTGGTCCTAACGTTGGAATATTCTTTTGTTTGGGGAAAGGGTGTAGTTTAGTCACTTAAACTGGAAAAAAGTGATAATTATAGATGTTCATAGTCATAACTCATTACAATGTATTGACTAGCAAGGTTGTTTTGTTTCTCTACAGGGTGCTTGTTCGCATTTTCTATAGCCACTGAAGAAGCTACCAAGTTGGGAACAGTTATTGGAATAGATCTTGGAACAACTTACTCATGTGTTGGTGTTTACAAGAATGGACATGTTGAAATTATAGCGAATGACCAAGGTAATCGTATCACCCCTTCATGGGTTGCCTTCACTGATGGTGAGAGGCTGATTGGTGAGGCAGCAAAGAATTTAGCCGCTGTTAACCCAGAGAGGACCATCTTCGATGTCAAAAGACTTATTGGAAGAAAGTAATGCATTTTCTGTTTTGTTGAATATTATATCTGAATGTCTGTTTGATATAATAGCAATGACTCTAACCTGTCTATCTGATAGGTTTGATGACAAAGAAGTACAAAGGGACATGAAACTTGTTCCGTACAAGATTGTTAACAAGGATGGTAAACCATATATCCAAGTTAAGATTAAAGATGGGGAGACCAAGATCTTCAGTCCTGAGGAGATCAGTGCAATGATCCTGACCAAGATGAAGGAAACAGCTGAAGCTTACCTCGGAAAGAAAATCAAGGATGCAGTTGTCACTGTTCCAGGTAACATTGAAAGTTCCTTCTCTGGATTGTGCTTGCTCCAATTATTGTGTGATATGATTGTCGAGATTCTTATGCATCCTCTCCTTTAAATCCTGCAGCATACTTTAACGATGCCCAGAGGCAAGCCACTAAGGATGCAGGTGTAATCGCTGGACTAAATGTGGCCAGAATTATTAATGAACCAACTGCAGCAGCAATTGCCTATGGATTAGATAAGAAAGGTGGTGAAAAGAACATCCTTGTCTTTGACCTTGGTGGTGGTACATTTGATGTTAGCATCCTCACCATTGATAATGGTGTTTTTGAAGTTCTTTCCACAAATGGAGACACTCACCTGGGAGGTCAGCACCCTTTTTCTTAGCTCTATAAATTGCTGTACTTTTTGTTGATAGGTTTCTATATTTTCCCCATTTATTGATGTGATACTAAAAATTCCACTAGTTCTTTGTTTTTTTTCCCTTTCATTATCTGAACTAGCTTGGAGAAAATTTATGCTAGTTGATGAATTTCAAGTTGTAAACTAGTTCAATAGCTCTCAGTGTAAATCAGCTTTGTTCACAATTCACTTTTTAACACATTTATGGCTTCTTGATTGCAGGAGAGGACTTTGACCAGAGGATTATGGAGTACTTCATTAAATTGATTAAGAAGAAGCACGGAAAGGATATCAGCAAGGACAACAGGGCCTTGGGTAAGCTTAGAAGAGAAGCTGAGCGTGCCAAGAGAGCTTTGAGCAGTCAACACCAAGTTAGGGTTGAGATTGAATCTCTTTTCGATGGTGTGGATTTCTCTGAACCACTTACTCGGGCACGTTTTGAGGAGCTAAACAATGATTTATTCAGAAAGACAATGGGACCTGTTAAGAAGGCTATGGATGATGCTGGTCTGGAGAAAACCCAGATTGATGAAATTGTCCTTGTTGGTGGAAGTACCAGGATTCCAAAAGTTCAACAGCTTTTGAAGGATTATTTTGATGGCAAGGAGCCCAACAAGGGTGTCAACCCTGATGAAGCAGTTGCTTATGGTGCAGCCGTACAAGGAGGAATTTTGAGTGGCGAGGGAGGTGATGAAACCAAAGGTATTTCTTCTTCTTTATCCCTTTGATGGAGTTTTTTGAGAAGAACATATATCTGACAAATGACTTCTGGAATTTAACCAGATATTCTTCTTCTGGATGTGGCTCCACTCACTCTTGGTATTGAAACTGTTGGTGGAGTGATGACTAAGCTGATCCCAAGAAACACTGTTATTCCTACTAAAAAGTCTCAAGTCTTCACCACTTATCAGGATCAGCAGACAACAGTGACAATCCAGGTATCTCCTCAGAACTAATTTTTTTGGTGAGCTCAAAGTGTTGTGGAAGTCTCGAGAGATGACTTATGACTGGACTATTCTGACATGAAAATTCTTACCTTCAGGTCTTTGAAGGTGAACGCAGTCTCACAAAGGACTGCAGACTGCTGGGGAAGTTTGATTTAACCGGAATAGCTCCAGCTCCAAGGTACTTGTCTAACTGCACCTAGTTGAGATGTCCAATGAGCTGCTCTGCCTGCTTGACTTAAATAATATTATTGCCTGCTTGACTAAATTTTTTCATATGTTTTCAACAGAGGAACTCCTCAAATCGAGGTTACATTTGAAGTTGATGCAAATGGTATTCTAAACGTCAAAGCTGAAGACAAAGCCTCTGGAAAATCAGAGAAGATCACAATCACCAACGACAAAGGTCGCTTGAGTCAAGAAGAGATTGAGCGTATGGTCAAGGAGGCTGAGGAGTTTGCAGAGGAGGATAAGAAAGTAAAAGAAAGAATTGATGCCAGAAACAGCCTGGAGACATATGTGTACAATATGAGGAACCAAATAAATGACAAGGACAAGCTTGCAGACAAGCTAGAGTCTGATGAGAAAGAGAAGATTGAAACCGCGACAAAAGAAGCGCTTGAATGGTTGGACGACAACCAGAGTGCTGAGAAGGAAGATTATGAGGAAAAGCTGAAAGAAGTGGAAGCTGTGTGCAACCCAATAATCACTGCGGTGTATCAGAAGTCTGGTGGAGCACCAGGAGGAGAATCAGGTGCTAGCGAGGATGATGATCATGACGAGCTGTAGATGATTGCTAGTTTACAAGTTTTCTGTTATCACAAGTGATAGGATACACAGGGTTTTCTCATATAATTTTCCTGTTGACAGTGACTATCAGAAATAGATTAAGATGAGGAGGAAGACGTTTTCTAAATTGATTAATTAAGGACGGCGAAAGAACCTTCCTCTCGTTCATTCTTGGAAGACATGTATAGAGACATTCATCAATTTAGAGTTGGAACTTTTGTGTTCTTTCAGATATGAGATTAAAATTAAACTTTGCAGTGAAACATTTAACTATGATTTTAGTAGTTTTAACTTTGTCCCAAGTCGAAACTTTAAGAAAAAGCCTAAAGGATAAGGAGTAATTATGACAAGTTGACAACGTAGGAATCAGTCGTCTGTTCAGTTGGCATTTTATACCACTTCAACCGGCTTGCTGTAGTGCGGGAAATCATGGGTGCTTAAATATATCCTGGAACTAACATAACCGTCATGCCAGCTGAAAACATGAACTAAAGAAAGCGTTGCTGCTAACACTGAGTTGTTGTTTTTTTTTTTAAAAAAAAAAAAATCGAATAAGGCACACCTCTGCCGTTAAGAGAAGATTGTAATTATTTGATTGTAACATAAAAGAAAAACCAATAGAAAAAAGAAAGAAAAGAAAAACAGGGTGGAATTCTTGAAACCAAACGAAAAGGATTAAGAAAATTGTATCACTAACGAGTGAATTCACTTGGCATGCGCTATGCATCTCGATATCATCGAAATCAAGAAGTATCATGGCCCAGAAGCTGCTTCTAATTACATGTCCAGCATGTTACTAGAGTATGCATATCATCTTCAGAGCAACCAAAGATGGATATGGGTTTATCATGAATGGCGAATTAGTAGTTCTAAGGATTGGATGGCTTGGAGAACATGGGTGTCGCATACTTGTCTAGGCAGAGCTAGAGAGGTAGATACAGGTTCGGATAAATCTAGTAGGTTTGCTTAGACTATGTATTTGTATTTTGTATTCGAAATTCACTTAATATGTATAAATATTTAATCGCGAATGCAGTAACTAAAATAAGTTATGAGTCGGGTGGCAAATTCAAAACTCATAAACTTCAAATCCTTGTGTCGCCTCTCACGGACTCTATATATATTCTCCAATGGAAGCTGGGCTCTAATTTGAGAATACACACGACACAAGGAATGTGGTGTTGAATTTTGGATATGATGGTACAAAGACAACAAGGGCAGTGTGATAGAGTTTGCACAGACACGGACGAGGCTCCCAATCAATTACTTATTGGGAGCTAAATGTAACTCATTGCGAACAAGCATTACTAGACGTTGCTGCAACCTTGTTTGTGAAAGAAATAAGAAGCTGAGTGAGATACTCTTCTCTGTAAAGAGGTGTGCTCCCGCCAAAGAATATCCAATGGCTAGATGTAATAACTATATGTAAATATATCATCAAATTTTCAGAACTAAAAGAGCAACCATCAAGCACTTGCGCATCCGGGGAATCGAACCCCGGTCAGTACCGTGGGAGGGTACTATGATACCACTACACCAGATGCGCTTTGCTTGTTTTGCCTGTTCTCTTTTAAATCTACGTCCATCAAACTAAAAACGAATAAAAGTAAAAGGATATACTCACTATAATTGAATATGCCAAGGTGTCTTCTCCAGAATTACTATTTACCATATAATTTAACAAATTGTTGTGGTAGCTAGCTTAATTATATTACCTCCATTATATTATTGTATGAAAGATGACCGGCATTTCATGTTAGCACGTTTATCTTCGTGCAGACCAGCTTTGGAGAATCAGTATGACCAATTACTTTTGCACAAGAACATCATATATAAAAACTTTTGAGGTATTAGCCCTTTCCAGTGATATATATGGGGTTGTCAAACTTTTGCACAAGTCCAGTGTCAAATTCAGAGAAAGCTAGTGGCAGCCTAGCAAGGGACATCCTACCATCATTTGCTGAATATAATAAAATATTGCAGCTTCTAGCCTGTTTGGCCAAGCTATTTTTGGGGCCAAAAGTTCTTTTGGCCAAAAATTGAGGTGTTTGGCCAAGCTTTTGGAAGGAAAAAAAGTGTTTTTGAGGAGAAGTAGAAGCAGTTTTTGAAAAGCAGAAAAAAATAGCTTCTCTCCAGAAGCACTTTTCTGAGAAGCATTTTTGATAAAAATATACTTAGAAGTAGTTTTTAAAAGTTTGGTCAAACACTAATTACTGTTCAAAAGTCTTTTTCAAATTAATTAGCCAAACACAAACTACTTCTCACCAAAAACACTTTTTTTAAAAGTACTTTTGAGAAAAACACTTCTCAAAATAAACTGATTTTAAAAGCTTGGCCACGCTAGAAACTTTTGGTTTTATACACACATTAATAGCCTGTTTGGCCAAGCTTTTTTTTGGCCAAAAGTGTTTTTTTTGGGCCAAAAGCACTTTTGGCCAAAAATTAAGGTGTTTGGCCAAGCTTTTGGAAGGAAAAAAAGTGTTTTTGAGGAGAAGCAGAAGCAGTTTTGGAGAAGTAGAAAAAAGTAGCTTATCTCCAAGAGCACTTTTTTGAGAAGCACTTTTGAGAAAAATACACTTAGAAGCAGTTTTTTAAAGCTTGGTCAAACACTAATTGCTGCTCAGAAGTGCTTTTCAAACTAATTAGCCAAACACAAACTGCTTCTCACCAAAAGTACATTTGAGAAAAGTACTTTTGAAAAAAAACACTTCTCAAAATAAGCTGATTTTTACAGCTTGGCCAAACGGGGTATAATGCTGGGTATCTTCATTTTACATTCCCATTTAACATAAGAAAGCTAGAAGCAAAATATATAATAGTAATACCTTACTCCCTCTGGTTCACAATAAGTGACCAATTTGCTTTTTCATTTTGGCTCAAAATAAGTGTCAGGTTATGTAAGCAAGAAAGAATTCAATTTATTTTTACAAAATAACCCCTATGTATATATCCCTAAAAAGTTTTCTTATTCATCACATTAAATGTTTAATTAGGGGTAGTTTACTCATAGTAGGTATTTTTGTATAGAATTTAGGATTTTTTTAATGGGCGTGCTAAAAGCAAATTGATCACTTATTATGAACCGGAGGGAGTAATCTGCTAAGATACATGTATTCCTCTAAAGTTGCTTTAACTTAAATAAGTCGGGAAAAAAATCTTTCCTCAAAACTTTGAAGCTAACACCAACAAAGAATCTATGAGGGATATTGACCCAAAACCTTCACAGCTAAATTACTATTTTCGGTCCAAAAAATAGTATCTTTAGCCAACTCAATTTGGTCCAAAATAAAGTCTTAATTTGAAAATTAAGAAGACATTGAATATTTTTTTTTCCAGATATACCCTTAATCCATTACATGATATAAGAAGTGTACGGAGAAATAGAGGGTAATTTGATGAGATACAAAGGATAATCTAGTCAAATAATTTCTATGATTAATGTTATTTCTTACTAATAGGTACTCAAAATCTTAAAGGTTCGGAAGTAACAGTGATCCATGTCATTCTTAGTAAACAAAGTTTCCTAATTCTTTTGGGATAATATATAATTACCCTATTGGGTTGTCTACCCAGATACTTTGCGGGAATCCTATAATTCTCTTATATTTGTCAAAAGTGTAATAAGCATCACATTTTGAGCTGATGTGGTGATAAATGACTAAAAATGCACATTTTCTAGTATAGTTTCATATCATTTTGTATGTGAGTTGTGGAAAATCACATGTCTATAAACGTGAAATATATTCATTATGTGTTTATCATGTGTAGGAGTAAATTTGGATAGAAGTTGGCAAGAATTAGATGATTTGATACAAAAAGATATAGTTGCAAGAGCTGGAAGTGTGCAACAATTAGTGCATTGCGTGAAAGTAGGCACGAAATGACTTAGAAAATAAATAAAAAAACAGCGAAGTATGGAGGTTGGCACAAGACCTGGCACACGAAAGAACAAAGGAAAAGAAGAAATAACTGGGAGCGTGCCAGAAGTCGCGCGTTGCACCAACTCTGGCACGCGACTCAGCGTATTATTTTTTAATTAAGGGAAATCAAGGACGCCCCACATCAACCCTATTCAGTATAAATACAACTTCAAGCCATTTTTTAAGGGTTACACAATATTTTGAGAGGCAAGAACACACAAGGAGCAAGATGGAGAATTCTTCTATGAGTTTTTCACCTTCTTCTTTTTATTTCCATTATTCGTTATGACTTTCTATCTTTTAATCTTGCATAGTAGTATGAGTGGCTAAACCCATCATCTAGGGTTGATGGAACCAATTGTTGGATGAAGTTTTGATTGTGTTTTGATATAATTAAGCCGTTTTTACTCTTTAATTATTCAACTATGTGTTTCTTGTGGTTAATTGAAGGGCCCTTGATTAATCGTGTCTAGTTATCTTGTGTTGCTTGAGAGAGAACACTTGATTAGATTGTTGTTGAACAAAGCCACTTTCGAGTAAGTTAAGAGATTAATTACTTGAATTTAAAAGCGGGATTAGAGATAACGAAACTTTGGCATGTTATTTATGAGTACGAATTGTCAGCTAGAGTAGTTCGAGAGAATACTTTAGTAAATAACTTAATTGATCGAGAAATAATTTCAGTACATAAGAACTCATCATCTTTAGAGAGTATTGCGGCGAGAATATAGCTAACATGTCAGGAATTAATCCGACAATTGGGGAAATCATAAACCCTATACCCTTTTATCCTTGAATTCAACTTCATTCTTGCTCATTGATAGTTGTTATTGTCATTTTTCCCTAGTAAAACATCATACACATTGATCATATTATCCAAGTAAACATATCTTTTTGTGACATTTTTATCAAACACTGAATAGGTTTTTTAATTTTGTCCCGTAGCAGCAACTCCTAAAATAATATAGAATACTCAAAGGATTCATAATCAAATCCCATCACAAGCAATATAGTAAAAGTCAAATGAAGGAATTAAACCCAGTACCTATTATTACAAAACGAATATCAAACAAACGCAAAGCTAAAAACAAAAATCAAATTTGAGAACAGTTAATTTCTACCAAAATGGAATACATAAAATATTCTATCTATATAAGGATGTGGATAGCAAATGACAAATACAAGTAGAAAAATTTGTAAAAGAATCAGAGAGGTAACTGACAGTGATAGAGATGACGACGATAGTGATAAGGCAGAGGGTTTCGATCTATAACTAGTTAATCGGGCTTTGTCAATGTTGTAACGTTGATGTTCATCATTTTTCTTCCTTTTTGGTTGCTGCTATTATCTTCAATATTCATTGATTTCCAAAAGGTCTAGAAATTCTGAGATGTTTTAAATGAGAAGAAAGAAGAGAAACACTATAAAAAGAAAAAGGAAGAGGCATGAGGAGTAAGTTAGAGTGAAATGAAAAACATAGAGTTTACTTTTGGAAGCAAGATTAAAAAGTTCTTTTACTGGCCATTTCTTTTAATTGCTAGTAAAAATATAGCTTTTCCTGTCTAATATACATTAGCCGCTAACAATTTGATATAAGAAACTAATTATCGACAATTATCTTATTGCCACTAAATAATTGTCGTTAAAAATACTTTTTGTTGTAGTGAGAGTTGACAGAGTGAGTCATGGCTCTCGAAGGTCAAGGGTTCTGGAAAAGGGAACCCTAGTTCGACCACTATACTTAAAAGAAAGAGAAACACCACCTGCGAAGCCATCAATAGAGGAGCCACCACAGTTAGGCCTGAAACCGCTTCCAGCTCACCTCATGTATGCTTTCTTAGGGCCTAACTCTATTTTTCCTATTATTATCTCATCTGGTTTGTTAGCTGTGCAGGTAGAATAACTCTTACAGGTGTTATAGGAATGTAAGACTGCTATTGATTGGACCATGGAAGATATAAAGGGTATCAGCCCGGCCTTTTGCATGAACAAGATTCTCTTAGAAGAGGGGCACAAACCTTCTAGGGAACATCAAAGAAGTTTGAACCCGAACATGAAGGAAGTGATTAAATGGCTGGATGCGGGCATCATTTTTCCGATCTCGGATAGCGTCTGGGTAAGCCCAGTCTAATGTGTTTCGAAGAAAGGTGGTATGACTGTTGTACAAGATGAGAATAATGAGTTGATCTTTACTCGTACAGTCACGGGTTAGCATATTTGCATGGATTATAGAAAACTGACACTGCCACTCAGAAAGACCACTTTCCCTTGCCATTCATTGACCAAATGTTGGATAGATTGGCTGGGAGGTCTCACTTCTGCTTTTTGGATGGACATTCGGGGTACAATCAGATCATAATAGCCCTTGAGGATAGAGAGAAAACATCATTTACTTGTCTGTATGACATCTTTGCCTTTTGGAGATATCGTTTGGCCTATGCAATGCACCGACCACCTTTCAGAGGTGTATGTTAGCCATTTTCACTGATATGGTTGAAGATATTATGGAAGTCTTTATGGATGATTTCTTAGTGATGGGTAATCCATTTGAAGACTGTCTTCACAATTTGAGAAAAGTGTTGAAAAGGTGTGTGGCGACAAACCTGGTGCTGAACTGAGAGAATTGCCATTTTATGGTACAAGAAGGTATAGTTTTGGGACATTGAGTGTGAAGCAAGGGTATTGAGGTTGACCATGCTAAGATTGACGTGATTGAGAAGTTGCCAATGCCCACTTTGGTCAAGGTAGTAAGAAGCTTCCTTGGGCACGCCGGTTTTTACAGGCGATTTATAAAGGATTTCTCTAAAATTGCTAACCCCTTATGTAAACTGCTTGAAAAGGATCACCCCTTTGTGTTGTCTGATGATTGCAGGTTAGCATTTGAGGAGCTGAAGAAGAGACTGGTGACTGCACCAATCATCGTTGCACCCGACTGGGATCAACTGTTTGAGCTCATATGTGATGCGAGTGACTATGCTATAGGAGCAGTTCTGGGGCAGCGAAAGAATAAAATGGTGCACCCAATTTACTATGTAAGCAGAACGCTAAGCGGTGCACAACTCAATTATACCGTGACTGAGAAAGAGATGTTGGTTGTGGTGTTTGCATTCAACAAATTCAGGTATTATTTGATTGGTTCAAAAGTGATTGTTTATACTAACCATGCAACACTTAGATACTTGATAGCAAAGAAGGAGTCAAAGCCACGCTTGATACATTGGGTTCTTTTGCTACAAGAATTGGATTTGAAAATCCGCGATAGGAAAGGAACGGAGAACCAAGTGGTAGATCACCTTTCAAGGTTAGAGGGAGCTGAAAAGAAAGTAGAGGTTGAAGATGTAACAGAGACATTTCCGGATGAACAATTACCAGTAGTGGCAATAGAGGAGACGTCTTGGTTGCTGATATTGCTAATTATTTGGCAAGAGGTATTGTACCTTATGAACTCTCTTCGATTCAAAAGAAAAAGTTCTTGCGTGATTGTCGGTCTTATTACTCGGATGAACCTTTACTTTTTAAAATATGTGTAGATAACATGATCCGGAGGTGTATCCCCAAGAAAGATCAATCTTCTATTTTGCAGGCTTGCCACGCTTCACCATATGGTGGGTACTTTGAAGGAATTCGAACATCTTCGAAGGTGTTGGAGTCGGGTTTGTATTGGGTGACTCTATTCAAGGATGCCCATGCCTGGGTGAAAAGTTGTGATGAGTGCCAAAGAACTGGCAACATATCTCGCCGTCATGAGATGCCAATGACTACAATTCAAGAGGTGGAAGTATTTGACATGTGGGGGATTGATTTTATGGGACTATTTGTCAGCTCGTATGGTAACAAGTACATGTTGGTAGTAGTTGACTATGTCTCCAAATGGGTTGAAGTTGTGGCTCTTCCAACAAATGATGCCAAAGGAGTGATAGGATTTCTAAGAAAAAATATTTTCACACGTTTTGGCATTCCGAGAGCTATAATCAGTGATGGTGGAACCCATTTTTGCAATAGAGCGTTCACAAGGCTATTAGAAAAGTATGGAGTTTGCCATAAGGTTTCCATACCTTACCACCCGCAAACAAGCGGGCAAGTGAAAATGTCCAACAGGGAAATCAAAAGTGTCCTGACCAAGACAATGAATGCGACTCAGACTGATTGGGCAAGGAAGTTGGATGATGCATTATGGGCGTACCGCACAGCATTTAAAACTCCAATTGGTATGTCTCCGTACAAGTTAGTATTTGGAAAAGCATGCCATCTTCCAGTGGAGCTTGAGCATAAAACCTTATGGGTACTGTGACAATTGAATTTGGATATAGAAATCGCAGGCACAAGTAGAGTTACAGAGTTATATGAACTCGACGAATTTCGGTTCCAAGCATTCGAGAGTGCAAGATTGTACAAACAAAGGATGAAGATGATGCATGATAAGCACACTCTAGATTGGAACTTCAAACCCGAAGATCTAGTGTTGTATACAACTCGAGATTAAGATTGTTTCCGGGTAAGCTGAAATCTAGATGATCAGGACCTTTTAGAATTGTGCAAGTGTTCCCAAATGGAGCAGTAGAAATTGATTCTGAAGATGGAACGAATAGGTTTAAAGTAAATGGGCAAAGGTTAAAACACTACCTTGGAATGATTGAAGAAAAAAGGGAGAAAGATGTGATGTACTTGGAAGAGCCCCAATATGTGAGCGAAGTGTAATCCTGAAAGCATGCATCGTGCCGTGACGTTAAGCGCGCTTCCTGGGAGGCAATCCATGGTCTTGTTATAAGTCATCGTGCCGCAACGTTAAATTAAGCGCTTGTTGGGAGGCAACCCAAAGTTCATGATTTCTTTCATTTTTCTCTTTGATTTTGATTTTAATTTTTGGGGTGTATGACATGTTTGTGAGTGTTGCAGGTATAAAAAAAGTGCAAGGAAGCATCGCTCAAAAGAAAGAAAACAAACCGTGACTGAGTGTGCTAGGTCTAGCGCATTGCACGAATGTTTGGCGCGCTAACAGTGGTACCAACTTCACAAAACAGTGAAGTACAGAGAATTGCACTGGACCTGGCACGCTCCCAAGTAAGTTACATTAATAAAATTTTAAAAAGAGGAAAAAGGGAAATTAGTATAACCCAACTCCCCGCCTCTCTTTCTCACTTAAACCCCACGACCCTTTCCCCCTCACGCCTTTCTCTCTCTGTCTCTCACGATCATCTCCCCCCACTGCCCGCTCCTCTTTTCACCAGCAAAAACTCCCACCGCTCCTTGTCGGCTAGCAGGTAAAAATGTTCCCCTCCCTATAATTTTTTTTCTTCTCCCTCTCTTTATTCTCCTTCCCATGTTCCATCCCTCTTAGGTTAATTTTATTTTTCTCTAGTCTTCTTTTCTCTTTGTTTTTCTTTGTTTTTTATTGTTGTTGTATTTCGAATGGGGGGGGGGGATTCTAGCTTGCAATTGGTTGATTGTTGCTCATAGTGAGGTGGTTAACTATAATTTCCACCACCTCACTATAATTGGGAGGGTTTTCAACTACAATTTGAATCACAAATAGCTTAGGAAGAGTAGGCACCTCACATGTTTGATGAATTTCCCAAATGAATTGTTATGATAGGTTTAGCGAAGTCTGAGTAGCGAACATAATTGTAATGGTGGCATCAGTATATTTTGAGTGTAGGGTGGCCATTTGGAGGTCATTGGAATTACATTCTATTCGTCTTGAGCGAATGTACAACCACAACCGACTTATGCACAAGTCGTGCGCGACTCGTGCATCACTGTTGCCCACTTGCTTTCCAATTGTGATAACTAATCTTTAAATAGATTCTAGTGCTTTCTAGTAGTGGTTCGTGACTCATCTTGCAAGTGTATGTTCAGGCGTGCAGTATGAGGTGCGATGCGAGCTACTTTGCTTTGAATTTGCAAGCCTAGATAATCTAGTTTGGTAATTATTTTGCAGGTACTATGACTACTTCTAAGAAACCTATCTGTAGCCACGGCGTAGGAGTACATGAAAAACTTATTCCAAAAAAGATGCAGAATGAGGCACACACGAAGAATGTGCATGACAGAGCTATGCCAAAGAATATTGGAGTGGTATCTGAGGCCACCACGGTGCATATGGAGCCGCCTTCCCCACCACCATTGAGGGCTCAGTGAGCACGACAATATAGGCCTAGATAGGTCTATATTCAAATTAGGGAAGGCAATTCACAACCACAACAGGCTAAGAAGCATAAGAGGATTGAGGTTCAATGAAAAGGGAAAGCAAAGAAAGTAGTTGACTTCAACTCTGAGGAGGATGATGAGTTTGAGGACGAGGTCCAGCCGCCAGTGCTCCTGTTGATAAATCTGTTTGGAATACAGACTTTGTAAGTGAACTTGCATGGCGGAAATGGGGTGCAATTAAGCAGAAGCAGGTAAATCCAAATTTGTTTGAACGCCCGTTGAACTTTGATGCTGCTAGGAGGAGTTGCCTGAATATTGTGACTGGGATTGAAAAGAGAGGTTGGACGCGGTTTGATCAAGGTCCTAAAGGTGAGGCCAACCTGACACTTGTGCGGAAATATATGCAAATTGGAATCCGAAACAAGGTGATGACATGGTTTGGGTCCGTGGACAGATGGTATATATTTCTGCATCTACTATCAATAGATACTACCGCGTTTGCCCACAGCTTGTGTCTGGGTACTTGAGGAGGGCACATAAGCCAAACACTAACCACATGCTTGCTATTCTAACTTATAACACAGGAAGAGCTAAATTTGATACCAAAAACAGGTTGATAAAGACATACTTCAACAAAGAAGCCCGATCATGGTTGAACTGGATCTGCTCGCGGCTGATGCCGGCCACTCACAAGTCTGTTGTGATTTGTCCACGAGTATTTCTTGTATATGCCTTGATGACAGGGATACCAATCAATATTGGTGTGGTCATGCGAAGTCAAATGCAAAAGACCCGCACTAACATGCAGTGGACGCTCTACTTCGCCCACATTTTAACTGCATTATGTGAGAAGTTCAAGTTAGGTAAGGCGACTGATGAGTTGAGCAAGGTCATAGAGGATCAAATCCATGACTACTGCAACGTCCGAAACCCGAATGAGAAATAGTTAAAGAAATTGGATCAGGGTGATAGAATAGAGATTATGGAGCGTGAGATCCACCAGTTGAGGTTGGATTTAGAGGCACGGGATAGTGCATTGCAGGATGCTCAGGATGTCAGAGATTGATGGATGCGAGAGCAGTTTGCCAGGCTTCTTGATGCAGTTCGTGGAATGAGACATATAAGCATGTTAGAATCCAAACGGATTTTGACGCGACCTTGATGAGTGCTATTGAAGACACCCTTACTGATGAGCAGACTGAGGTTTGCGAGGAGGTTGTGATAGAGGTTGCCCCGACTAGGGAGAGCGAGTTGATAGCGGTGGTTGACACATCTGGTGTCTCACTACAGGATCCATCAACATTGAGGACTGAAGCTCATGACCGGTCCTTGCCACCGCCAGAGTGATAATGAGGGAGTTTCTGACAGCCGCTCTACTTTTGATCTTGCTTATTTGTATTTTTGTGATATTGTGCAACTGAGGACAATGCACATTCTTGAGAGTGGGGTGGGGTGTAATATTTTGATATTTTTGGCATGTGCTTAATTGCTAGTGACACATTTTTAATAGCATGATATGGCCATAGTAATTGTATAATTGTAGTAGTTTTTTTTAAGTGGCTCAATCCCGGGTTTTCTTTAAACCACGGTTCTTTCCCGAGGATGCCATTTTCTTGAACCAGGTATTTTTAGGTAGATTTCTCAAACTTTATAATTAAATTTGTGGACTTTTCCCAACGACGGATTCCCTAGATAATTTTCTGGAGGGACTAAAGTCTAAAGAAAAATACAAAAAGATTTTTTTTTGTTTTGTCTTCTTTCGTCTCTCCCCTATTCTTTTCTTATTGAACTGATAATGGAATGGGAGAGCTTGAGTAATCTGTGTTTTTGACATGTTTTACATCGGGGCTTAGGTCCGGAGCATTTGCGTTGAGTACTTTCTTCTTAATTCTTGTGACTATATACCTTAGAGAGTATATGTGACTTTATTTTGACACTTGGGTTTGTCTATTGACTATGTTGTTAATTCCTAGTGTTTGAATGATATGATGATTGTACTAGTTACTTTAACTTGAGAGTCGGGTCTGAGCCGTCCTGAGTAAGTCATGTGCATTGTGTGAGGTGAGATTTTAGTTGTACTCTATGACATCCCTTGTTAGTCTAGAACTTGCCCCGTATATGAGTCGAAGCGAAATAATTAAGTCTTGTGAGTCTAGGAAATGATATAGGCATTTCTTTGATTGACCCTTCAGCCTATATGTCTACCGCTGATAATATTATCCGTAGTCATCCCTTTTGAGCATGCAAACCTTTTTCTTTGGCACCCATATTACGAGTCAACCCCTATTTTGTTTTAAATCGTATTTTGTTCACCCATTACCTTTGAAAGCACTTGGTCGCTGAAACAGTGAAGGAAGAGATTGGGTAGCTTTTGAGTGGAACCATAAAAAGGCCGAAAAGGTACACTTGTGTTTAAAAGCCTTACTAGCCGGAAATAACAAATTAAGGAGAGTGTGAAAAAAAATAATGGCACTCCCATATCTTTATTCGGGCTAGTGAGTATCTATATGTTGATGTACTTAATGAAAAAGGGCGTAATTGTGTATGGTTTCCTAGCAAAATATTGAGTTGGTCATGACAAGAATGTGCTTGAAAACGTGGTGTATTGAAGTGCTTAGGAGGGTTGGTCACTATTTTCCTATATATATATATATATATATATATATATATATATATATATATATATATATATATATATATAGGAGGGCTGGTCACTATTTTCCTCTATATATATATCATACCCCTCCCTTAGCTTACATTACAACCTATAAAGTCCTACTTGATCCTAGATTTTTCAAGCTTAAATTAGTCGAGTCTTACACTATTTGAATATTTGAATTTATACTTGAGTGTGTGGACTATTTTTCTCTGTGATTTGTTGGTAAGGGAACATGATTTGCGAAGGATTGGTAAAGTCCTTGGTTTTTGAGTTAGCACAAGAAGCAAGTCATAGAATGGAATATATTAGAGTCGATTTTTGAGGCTAGGATATGAGAAGAGTCACACAAATATTTTAAATAGTTGTGGCATTGGTCTAAAAATGAGGAAAGATATCAATCACTCTTATGCTGGGTTCTAAACGTTGATATAAACCATTGTCATTGCTCTGATGCTTGAGTATGCTTTGGAGTTGTGTTACTTGCCGATGTGGTTAATTTTGAGTTGCTTGAGGACGAGCAAGAGTTTAAGTATGGGGTGGTGATAAATGACTAAAAATGCACATTTTCTAGTATAGTTTCATATCATTTTGTATGTGAGTTGTGGGAAATCACATATCTATAAACGTGAAATATACTCATTATGTTTTTATCATGTGTAGGAGTACATTTGGATGGAAGTTGGCAAGAATTAGATGATTTGATGCAAAAAGATAGAGTTGCAAGAGCTGGAAGCGTGCCACAATTGGTGCATTGCGTGAAAGTGGGCGCAAAATGGCTTAGAAAATAAATTTTTTAAAAAAACCGAAGTATGGAGGTTGGCACTGGAACTGGCAGCCGAAACAACAAAGGAAAAAAAGAAATAACTAGGAGTGTGCCAGAAGTCGCGCGTTGCACCAACTCTGGCACGCGACTCAACGTATTATTTTTGAATTAAGGGAAATCAAGGACGCCCTACATCAACCCTATTCGGTATAAATACAACTTCAAGTTGTTTTTGAAGGGTTACACAATATTTTGAGAGGCAAGAACATACAAGGAGCAAGACGGAGAATTCTTCTACGAGTTTTTCACCTTCTTCTTCTTATTTCCATTGTTGGTTAAGACTTTCTATCTTGTAATCTTGCATAGTAGTATGAGTAGCTAAACCCATCATCTAGGGTTAATGGAACCAATTGTTGGATGAAGTCTTGATTGCGTTTTGATATAATTAAGCCGTTTTTACTCTTTAATTGTTCAACTATATGTTTCTTGTGGTTAATTAAAGGGCCCTTGATTAATCATGTCTAGTTATCTTGTGTTGCTTGAGAGAGAACACTTGATTAGTTATCTTGCCTAGTTATCTTGTGTTGTTGAACAATGCCACTTTCGAGTAAGTTAAGAGATTAATTACTTGAATTTAAACGCGGGATTAGAGATAACGAATCTTTGGCGTGTTATTTATGAGCTTTACGAATTGTCAGCTAGAGTAGTTCGAGAGAATACTTTAGTAAATAATGTAATTGATCGAGAGATAATTGCGGTAAATAAGAACTCATCATCTTTAGTGAGTATTGCGGCGCGATTATAGCTAACATGTCAGGAATTAATCCGACAATTGGGGAAATCATAAACCTTAGACCCTTTTATCCGTGAATTCAACTTCATTCTTGCTCATTGATAGTTGTTATTGTCATTTTTCCTTAGTTAAATAATTTCTGTTCAAATTAAATCTTGAACTCTGAAAGTTGTTTGAGCTTATCATTAGCGATACTAAAAGTTGTATTAAATAGGTTAGTTCCATGTGTGATTCGACTCCGGACTCTTGAACCGGATTATTTTTGCAGTGACCGCTTAGTCCTTTTTATAAGGCATAGCTGGACGTGACCATGTGACACTTCATTTTATTTGCACATGATGATTGCACATGAAAACTCTAAAATTTTATTTTTTTCATTTCTTTTTCTTTTCTCTTTCTTTTTTTTCTTGTCGTTTATTCTCTTTCTTGTTTACTTCTCCCTTATTAGTTATTACTCAATTTGCCATTTTTACACACCAGCTAGCTTCTACACTTTTTTTCTGCTTCCTTTTTTTTTTCTTTTCTATCTTTTCTCAATTAATACTTTTTTTTTTATTTTCACATTTATTCCTTGCTATTACTCGCCGGAAAAGTTGATGATTCCGGCGAGAAACAAATCTTATTTTACAATTATCTTTCCTCTTTACTAATTTATTTCTTTTTTTATTTTCTTTCTATCGTTTCTTCTTTCTTTTTCATTTTTTTGCTTACAATGTTCTCACTGGAAAAAATGGTGATTCCGGTGATGACATCTTTTTGCTAAGTTATCTCCACCATTTATTGTCTCGTTCTCCACATATTTAGAAGATCATTTTTATGTTCAAAGATCCTCACAAATTTTATCTTGTCAAGTATTTTCGGGCAACCTTTTGATTTAAGAGAATTTTGCGATGGGTGATGAAGGGTGGTCGACGACGAGGAGCAGGGGTTGTAGATGTTACGGGAATAAAGGAGAAAAAGTGGTGAAGAAAAAGAAAGAGAGATAAAGAAAAAAGAAATGCAAAAGAAAATGAGTAAAATAAGATAAAAAGACAAATAAAAAGGTAATTTGAAGGAATAAATAAAAATTAAAATGAATTTGACATGTGACAAGTAAGGATTGGTGTGTGATTTGCACTTCTTTTTTTAAAATTGGACTTGGCCTGAAAAGTGGTACTTATTATACTTGTGATAAATATAAGGGAGTCATATGACCCTTGCAAGTAGAGGTGACAAAATGATTAAAAGAAATCAGCTATTCACCCATATTATCTAAAAAAATGGGTTGGATAATGAACCATTTAAAAACGGGTCGAATATGGATAAAGAACCATATTATCCACTTAGAAAATGGTTAACCAAATGAATAACCAATGGATAACTAATGTATTTAACTTTTACATTTGTAAGCCTCAAATTGGAGTTCCTCAGGTTTGGAAGATTAGGAATTCTCTAGTAAGTGATCATATTTAAGAAGTCATGGATAATATGAATATTCATATTATCCGCCGAATAAACTCGTTTTTATCCATCTCAAATACAGGTCGGGGCGGATAATCTATACGTTTTCTAAATTGCCCGTTTTGACCCGCTCATATTCAATCCGACCCGCCCGTTTGCCAAAGTAGGAGGGTGTAACCGGTAAAGTATGTATTATACTAAAACTATTGAGGAAAATACTTAGACATTAGAGGCATGCGGGTTAACTTTTGCAGGTAAAAAGCAAGACGAATGAATGACAACAACCCAGTATAATCCCACAAGTGGGGTCTGGGGAGGGTAATATATACGCAGACCTTACCTCTACCCCGAGGGGCAGAGATGTTATTTCCAGGAGACCCTCGGCTCAAGAAAGCAACAAGAGAAGCTATATTAGTAATATCAATAGATTCATAATAAAATAACATAAAATCCATAACATAACATAAAATACCATAAAATAACAAAATAACAGCAATATAAGAAATATAGAAAATACGAGAAAGATGTAAAGTATACTAATAACCAACAGATAAAGCCCATCATCAGTAGCTGGTCAGTAGCATCCTAAGACTAACTCCTAACTGGCTAGTCTTACTCTAGTCCGCTGTAGAAATATTCACAATTTTCCCCTAACCTACAACCTTAATACTCGACCTCCACAATTCCCTGTTAAGGGCCATGTCTTCAGTAACCCTAAGTCGCGCCATGTACTGCCTGATCACCTCTCCCCAATACTTCTTAGGTCTCCCTCTACCTCTCCTCGTACCCACCACAGCCAGTCGCTCACACCTCCTCACCGGTGCATCAGTGTTCCTCCTCTGAATGTTCCCGAACCATCTGAGTCTTGCTTCCCGCATCTTGTCCTCCATGGGGGGCCACACCCACCTTCTCTCGAATATCTTCATTCCTAATCTTATCCCTCCTTGTATGCCCACACATCCACCTCAACATCCTCATCTCTGCAACTTTCATCTTCTGGATGTGTGAGTTCTTAACCGGCCAACACTCGGTCCCATACAATATGACAGGTCTAACCACTGCTCTATAAAATTTACCTTTCAGTAACGATGGCACTTTCGTCACATAGGACTCCCGTCGCTAACCTCCACTTCATCCACCCCACCCTTATACGGTGTGTGACATTCTCGTCGATCTTCTCGGTCCCCTGAATAACTGACCCAAGGTACTTGAAACTACCCCTCTTAGGGATGACTTGAGAATCAAGCCTCACTTCCACTCCCGCTTCCGTCGGCTTGGCCCCAAATTTGCACTCGAGGTATTCCGTCTTCATCCTGCTCAACCTGAAACCTTTTGACTCAAGGGCATGTCTCCAAACCTCTAGCCTCTCGCTGATGTCGCATCGTGTCTCGTCAATTAGGACTATGACATCAGCAAATAGCATGCACCATGGCACCTCCCCTTGAATATGATGCGTTTTGGCATCTATCACCAGGGCAAATAGGAAAGGGCTGAACGCAGACCCTTGGTGCAACCCCGTAACAACCCGAAAATGCTCGGAGTCACCTCTTGCTGTCCTAATCCGAGTCTTAGCTCCATCATACATGTCCTTAATTACCCTAATGTAGGCAACCGGGACCCCTTTAGCCTCTAAGCATCTCCATAAGACCTCCTTAGGAACCCTGGCGTACGCTTTCTCTAGATCGATAAACACCATGTGGAGATCCTTCTTCTTATCCCTGTATTGTTCCACCATCCTCCTAATAAGGTGGATAGCTTCTGTGGTAGATCGCCCCGGCATGAACCCGAACTGGTTGTCTGAAATAGACACCGTCCTTCGCACTCTCATTTCTACCACTCTCTCCTAGACTTTCATGGTAAAACTTAGTAATTTGATACCCCTATAGTTGTTACAGCTCTGGATATCGCCTTTGTTCTTATACAGCGGAACCATTGTACTCCACCTCCACTCTCCAGGCATCCTATTAGTCTTGAATATAACATTAAACAACCTAGTAAGCCATTCCAAGCCTGCTCTACCCACACACCTCCAAAGTTCAACCGGAATTTCATCTGGCCCGGTAGCTCTGCCCCTTCTCATCTTACGCATTGCCTTTATGACCTCATCGACCTCAATGTCCCTACAATCATTGGTATTCCTCAATTCACCCAGTACAATATCCTGATCCCCTTCCTCATTTAGAAGTTTATGAAAGTAGGTCTACCATCTCCTCTTAATCTGGTCATCCCCCATCAAAACTTTGTCGTTATTATCTTTTATGCACCTCACTTGGTCTAGATCCCGAGCCGTCCTCTCTCTCACCTTAGCGAGTCGGAGTAACTTCTTCTCCCCGCCTTTGTTCCCTAATTCCTCATACAAACGAGCAAAAGCTGTCGTCTTAGCCTCCGTCACTGCCATCTTCGCCTCCTTCCTAGCTACCTTATATCTCGCAATGTTCGCTCTCTTCCCCTCCTCACCAATGCTCCCTACTAACCGCAGGTAAGCCACCTTCTTCGCTTCCACTTTACCTTGGACAACTGCATTCCACCACCAGTCTCCTTTGTGGCCACCGGTGCGGCCCGAAGATATCCCTAACACCTCTCTCGCCGCCTTCCTTATATAGTCCGCCGTCATCGACCACATAGTATTTGCGTCCCCACTACTTCTCCAAGCTCCCATTGCCGACAACCTTCCTTCCAACTCCTGAACGAACGAATGAATATACACAAAATTCTCTCAAGAAAGGCAATAGCCAACCACCTGTCATATTTGACCATTCTCCTCGCCTTTCTTCTTCTCTCTCTCCTCCATTTACTTTTTCTCCAAATCGAAACACACAAAGAGGAGAGACAGACACCTCTTCTCAGACTAAGGGATTCTTTTCTTTGGTCGAGTTAGGAGGACCCAAATTGACAATAATCGAATCAAAGACACTTAATTATGTCGTGCGACAAGATTGATGGGCTCGCGAGGTGGTTCGGGACGAGTGTTGCTTCGGCATTCTTTGCCTCGTTGGAGCGATGCGCGTGCGTCAATCTCACCACCTACGCATCTGATGATGAGGAAGAGGAAGAAGCTAAAGATCGCCCCTTGTTTATGAACAATTTGCCTTCTCATGTTGATCCTTGTCCTCACTCTAACATTTCTGCCTCCTCCGTCGATAATTGACTCTCCTCTCCTCTCCTCTCCTCCCCTCTCCTGGTATATTATTTTCATAATTGTACGAGCATTAATTTTGATCTGTTGCCTTTCTGGAAATTATACAATCTGTTTGGATGTATGTTTTCCGCTTCTGAATATCAAATTTAGTGTCTGTCCTTTTTCATTTTAATCAATTAGACCACTATGAATTAACTCTAAATTAGTTTAGATTCAAATGATTTGTCATAATTAGACTATTAAAAGGGCTTAGCTCGCCTAGGAAGTTCTCTCTACCTAGTGTAAGGGTAGGTCTATAAAGAACTTAATCAACTCAAGTTTGAAAAATGGTTTAAGGAACAAATGGAGTTAAAGGATTAATGGACTTGTGGTTCTAAGCTATGTTGCGCGGACTCTCCAAACTGTAGCCGCACCCGTGTCGGATCCTTCAAAAATGCATTGCTTTTGGAGGATCCGACATGTATCTGGTCACATTTTCGGAGAGTCCGAGCAACATAAGTTCTAAGTGCATCTATAGAGGAGCTATCTCTTATAGTTAGTTGGACATTGTATCTGTTAAATGGAACAGAGATTTCTTTGAAAACTAACTTGGGCTGTTAGAGAATTGGCACGGCAGGCTTGTTTCATTCTTACTGCCAAATTGCTAATGCTTCCTCGTGTGCAGAAAATATTTGTTATTTACTTCCAAATGTTCCCTTTAGGAACTGAACTCCATTCCCTGAATTATTGAACATATTATGACATTGTAGCACAGGGAATTTGCACAATGTATCGTAAAAGAATCCACTTCACATAGATAATAAGTAGTGATTTATCTGATTTCTTAATTAGTTTAATTTTAAGATCATCTGTTGTAGATGGACACCGTCTTTTGTTACTTTGTTTATCACAGTACTTGGATGGCTTCCGACGACAATTGATTTATGATCTCAGAAAGAAAAAACTGAGTTGACTAGGATTGTGTAATTATTTACTCTAGCTTGCAAAGGAAGTTGCCCTTGGAGGATCTCTGGAGGGATTAATTCAATTGGTTAGATTGTGCCTGTTAGAGGAGCATTTGAAAACCATAAGTCTCAAAGTCAAGAAGCTTTTAGACGGTTGGCTTTATATGTTGAGTGCTTTGATGTGTGGTTGGAATTTCTAAATACTCCTACCAAACTTGAAGAAGATAAACAAATATTTTCTTAATATAAGTTAATACTAGCAGATGGAGCTTATGCTTGGTGAAATTCAGATATCATCTTGTCCAAATCAATCACTTAACTACTGTTTGACTGTTCATTTTCACACAAAAGTGAGTAGGTTCTATGAATATGGCATTTGGTTATTATTTGTCAAAGACTTGTGTAAATTTTGTTGATGGAGAATGAGACAAATCTTCTTGTCGCTGGGACATATACTATTAGATCATGACACCAAATTAAGTTGTGCTTTCCATGTTTCCAAGTTGTCTTGATGAAGCCCACATCTCATAAAAATGAACTCCCCATCTCATAATGTTTGCTTTTTTGCCTTTGGTCATTGTCAAAATTTTGCAGCCCTATCTCTACTACGCTTATGATGCAACCTTTTTTTTTCCAGATCTGGCATCACCAACTTCATCATATTAATCCTTTGGCTCCAACGGAAATGTAATTCCGGTATTAACTGTAATATTTATTCTTTTTCTTCTTATAGACCATTTTTCCATTCAAGTGTTGTATGAGGTGTTTTTCCTTTGGTCAGTTTTGTTACAAGGTCAAACATTTAAGCACGTACAAGACACCTTTTATTGTTCCTTTACCTCGCAATTCTTCAACAAGAGTTTTGCTTGCTCTAGGAAACTAGCAAATGCCAGTAAGAGGCTGTTGTACTTCATGCTAGCAGTGCAAAATTGGCCCTCACTTGCCTTGGCAAATGGCAACCTGTTCGAGGCAATTATAAATTTGTGGTTGTAGGGTTATACTAGAGTAATATTATTTTTCATTACTCTATTTAAGCAAACTTCTTAATCAACCAGATTATTTAAAACCCCAATAGGTGACGAGTTACGCTAAATGTGTTATTGCTCACTAATTCAGGCGTTACAGCTTTTGTGGTTGTAGGGGTGTTCATGGTTCGGTTTGGATCGGTTTTTCCCTAAAAAGAAACCAAACCAAGTAAGTTGATTTTTCAAATATTAGAACCAAACCAAACCAAACCAATTAAGTCGGTTTTTTCTTGATTCGGTTTATGTCGGTTTTTCGGTTGGTTATTTGTCGTTTTTTTCTTAAATATAAGACACACTACCAAACACATATCTCGGCGACCACATTTTCAACGTAACACTATCAAATCAATTGCCTTTTGAGAAATTTATTATTTACCAAGATAAATTGATGATAATTGAATCAAATAGTGATGAATAATTGAAGGACTCAATTAAAAATATATTATTTTTAACATGAAATAGATTCTTACACTTAACAAAAGAAAACTACCAGTCAAACTAGAATGTAAAGGTAAAGACCTGTACTAAAAGTGCAAACGATTAACATTTACTATAAAATTTTTGAAATTTTGTATAAAAGAATACATCCATATACATATATATATATATATATATATATATATATATATATATATATATAGGTGTAATAATAAATTTAAAATAGCTACTTCTATATTCGGTTTGGTTCGGTTTTTTTTTTATTAAAACCAACCAAACCGAATTTGATCGGTTTTTAAATTTCAAAACCAAAACTAAACCAAACCAAAAAGTATCGTTTTTTCTGGTCGGTTTGGTTTGATTTTCGGTTTGATTCGAATTTTCGGATTTTTATGAACACCCCTAGATGTAGGTTAATAGGTTTACTTTAAACTTTGTTTATTTCCTTCTTATCGTCAAAGAATATTTGATTAAGCAAACATCTTCATGAGCCAGAACAAAATGCAATAGGTAACAAATTGTGCTAAATATGTGGTTATTACTCCATTCATTTTATCAATTTATCCATCTTCTATGCTGATTATGATTCAGAGAAAACTAGCAAGTTGTCTTTACTTGAATCGCCTTTTGATATCGAGAGGGGGGATGAGTGAACCTAGTCAAGGAAGTGAAAATGTAAGGGTACACCTTTAGCATGAATGCACGTAATTGGTTTCATGGAGAGCAATGACACACTTTAGTCCAGTTGGATAGGCCTTTCACTGCCTAATAATAGGGTGGTTGACACAAAAGGGACTTTTTGAGGGTGGTTTTAGTAGAATGTCCCAAAATTGGCGGTATTTGAAAAATGACTTCGGACCCGCACAAGCTCTTTAGGGGTTTTTTCTACCGGATTAAATTGCTCATCAAAGTTTACCGGATTATCATACTATTGCTCTTCAATATTTCTCTACCAACCTGATAGAGCTGATGCCATTATTACTCTACCTATTAAGTTGTTGACTGAAACCAGAGCGATTAAAACGAGAGCGCCCCTTTCACCGGGACAAACAACCCATTTGATCAGGGTCCCCTGGCTGACATAAAGTTTCAACATAAAAAAAAGAAATCGTCTCGTCTTTGGGAATACTTATAACTTAAGTGGGGATAATGCATACTTCTCTTCAAGTGGAAGCAATCATAGGGGGTTCGGGTCTGAGGTAAGCCTTCCTCTATCATTGGTAGGCAAAAAAGGGGTAAGCGAACTTGGCTGTGTTTGTGGTATTTTCTTTTTTATTTAGGATCTTTTTTATTTACCTTTAAGGGATCCTATTCCCCGTTTTGACTTTTTTTTAGAATCGTCTTCTTTTAAATAAGATCTTCTCCCAGAATCAAATAGGCTCGCCCTTTCCGAAAGGCAAGTATACCAAGCTTGTCCCATTGGTCCTCCGAGCAACTCCTTGGTCAGATGACCAAGATATGGGCGTTGCCCCGTGCGGCCCCTATCTTTAATCTTAAGTAAAGTGAAGTCAAATCAATGAAGTAAACAGCCCAACCACTTACTCTTATGGAAGCAGGAGCCGAAACAATGCTTTAGCGGTAGAAGCGGAATCCCCTTTTGGTTTGGAAGGTTGATATAGCAGAAATTCAAGTTTTAGACCCCTTCCTATCAGTCTCAGAAACAGGCCTTCAAACGCTTTTTTATGGCAAATGCTGAGATTCTTTAGTTCGACGACCCAGGCTTTGTCTCGGAATGCTTTTAACGGATTGTCATACTTCTTCTCTTGAGGGATTTCTCTAGTCGATAAAGTTGATGCTATATTTTTTTCTATCTATTTGTTAAGTTGTTCATCGAAGTCTACCGGATTGGCATATTTTTTTTTGGGTTGTTTTAACAAAGTATTCTTCGAATATGCAACTTCAATTTCGATCAAACAACCTCAAATCTGCTCCAAATAATCTCAAATTTAAAACAAAGCATCCAAATACCAACACAAGCAATCCTCACTCACCAATTCAGTCAAATAACACCAAATCAAAAAGACCTATTTTGTCTTCTTCACACTTTGTAAGGGCCAACAATGGAGTTAGAGATTTTTACAGTAAATGACCAAAATCTGTGTTTGAACTAAAAGTCTAAGCACAAATTATTGACATTCAAACGATTTTAACAATAATTGATCATAAACTTTATTTTTCACCATCAACCAAGAATTTCAAGCTTTAAAAATTAAAGAACTATGGCGTTCAAATAAAAAGGGGGACATTATGCCAAGACACCATCCCTTTTTGGGGATCACGCCATGCTAGTTTCGTCTAATAATGTAGACAATTTGATTGGGCCATCCTTTGAGCCCAAAAGGAAACCCGAGGGATGACTTTGCTGACTAATAATAGGGTAGTAGCTTCCCCATGCATGCAAATTGGCTCGTAGTCACCAGAATACAGCAAGGAATAACAATTATCTCATATTGCAAAAACTACAATGATGACACTAGGAACAAAATTGTTGAACCTTAAAATAAGGTTCAGCTGCTATTTGCAGGAGAACGCTCAGCTCTATGCATATACAAAGCATATACACTAATAACTACTGATTTCTGTACAGAATAAATCAATTAAGTCGCATATCTCACACTTCTGTGTTTTATATCAACATTGTGACACTACTAAATACAATTTTGGAGCTGTAAATTTGAAAATGACATCTATGTTAGTGTAACAATGTTACCAGCAACATTGGCCCCCAGGACTTTGGTCTAGTGGGGTAAGAAAGCAGAGCATATGTGTGGGTTAGGCGCACATCACAAATTCAAACTCAGCCGCAAACAAAAGCCTAGTATTTAAGTGGAGAATGATAAAGGGATGGACGGACCCATTATCCCTTGAATTTTGAACCATACACTAACTGGCTAAGTGAAGAAGGGTCAAGGTAGAGGAGCGGACCCCTACTATCCATCAAGTTTCGAAACCAACTAGCCTTTGAGGATTCCTCTGTTATCCAAAAATAAGACCATGTTATTACCAGCATCCTCTGTAGAATGAACCCTCCCACTTTGACTAGAAAAGGCATGCTGTTCCAAGCAGAGGTAGACCAGAGCACCAGCCACAAAGCATTCTAACTTTTTTAGCAACTCACATTAGCACTGAGATCTCATGCACGTTTAGTTGCTACAACACTCCAATTCGGCAGGAAGTGGCCCACTCACCTTCCGCACAACCAACCTATCTTCAATGGACTGACCGACCGTATGGCAGACAACAATTCAATCATTCAGAACAGCCAGCATGCCATAAAAGATGAAGTTCCCCACCATTTCTCCTTGAGAAAATTACAGCCACTAGCTCCTTCCCTGGTCTCACTTAAATAACAAAGGAAAGAGATTATGAAAGGTCCCGCAGGCACCTCATATGGATAAGCATACCATGTTGACCTCTCCTTGTGTATTCATTTCTTTACAGTGACAGTGGATAAATGGCTCTCGTAAATTAAAATTAGGCTGTTATCTCAAAAATGGGATAAGGCAAATCTGAGATATTTACCAACTAGTGGCCAGATCAGGTATATAAGCAAACTCTGATATGACTTGCTAAAACCTGAAGGGACCAGTCAAACATGATTTCTCATATGGAGCTCTCGCTGAAACAGTAAACTCTGTCAAGTAGTTCTATCACAAAGGATATTACAGAGTTTCCCTGATCCAGAAAGGAGGTGCCACAAGAGGAGATAACGTCCACTTTCTTGAAAACCCTGAAAGCAATACTTCTCAAAGTGGCGAAGGCAATCCATAATTATGAAATGACCTTATTCGCCCATCATAGCCTGCAGTAACAATAACTAAACCCCAGGCATGAGAACGGGATGAACTCTGGCAAGAAAGTTTCAGAAACTTGTAATGAGATTTACACATTGCAGAAGGCACAGACCGAGGATGTGACACAGGGAGCTTCTCTTCAGGCCAGGTTGCAGATCCCTTGGGAATTGCCTCTAAGAACAACTCTTGTCCTAAAGAGAACCAAGGAGAAGCAGGGAACGGGAAATTTGTTAAGCTTTGACTTAGTCCTTGTGAGTGACACCGGTTTTCATGGTTGACATTTTTCAAACCAGACCAAGGTATTGCAATGGTCGCATCGCCATTGAAGAACTCAAATGAACTCAATGTTCCAGGTTGAGACACAGAAGACTCTTCTGGAATGTGGAAGTTCCATAGATAGACATTAGAATCTTCAGACGCAGAGATAATATGCTTCCCATCTGAGGTGAAAGCAGCAGAGAGATGGCTTCCTGCATTTCTTAGGCCTAGAGAAGTAAAGTAGCAAGAAAGTTAGAGAAGAAGGGACAATGGAGAAACAAGTTAGAAATAAACACTCAATAGAGATATCATATGACCAACAAACTTAACTACAAAATAAATTAAGTTGACCGCAAGTCCCATGATTGCAGAAAGTCTCAATATCAACTACAAGGATTCCTTATTGACACGAAAAGAATGAGAAGCCACTCAAATGATAGGAAAATAGGCATACAAATAGGTTATTATCTAAAACTCGAGAAGGGAACATACCTCTGCACTTGCCGATCACATTGATCCCACTAAGGATTCTTACTTGGGAGTCAGCACAAGTAACAATTACTTTAGTTGGGTCTTCTGGTAGAAACTGCATAGAAGTAATGATTTATCAGCATCTTATTACATTGCTAACCAGAAAATGTAATGCAGTACGGCCAATGGTATCTGCGTGATGTATACTAACCTGAAAGCCACTAATTCTTTTGCAAAGTGACTTCTTCTTACTGCCCAATGACATCTGCTCCTCCAGTTGGATCTTGTGATCTGTGACGGTCCAAAAACATAAAAAAAAACATTTCAACTTTGATGTAAACTCTGTATAACAGACTATCCACACATTAGCCACAAAAACATGAACCACTTCTCGGTCACTGTAAACTATATTCGCACTCTCAGATGCTAATTTATATGATGCTCATACAAACTGATATTAGGATCCGATAATTCTACTATCACAAATCCTGGAGAAAGAAAGAAAACTGAGCAATGGCGGGAATGACTGAAAAATCAAAAGACAGAAATGAAAAATGCAAAAATAGCCACTCAGCCCACTCCAAACACCCATTACAAAAGAAAAAGGGAAAGGATAACTGGGCAGTTCGTTAATAATACTAATCAAAGAATAAAGATTTCAAGTAGAAATAACATCTAGATGGTCAATCAATTGAAACAAAAGCAACAACTTGTATTAGTTCTCGAGTTCCTAACTGCAGGTGATCAATGCCAATTTTGGATCTATACCAAAGAAAAGAGGCAAAAATTTACCTATTAAACTAAAGAAGCAACACGCCCCTGCCATAGAGCCAATAATCCCACCCTGCATGAGAAGTAGATAATGTTTTTGATGAATTGCTTGAATTTAGGAATCTATAATTGAAGTTAGTAACAGGAAAGACTGTGCATATTATTAGCATACCTTCCCATCAGGACGGTACGATACAGCAGTCACAATGTCTCTTATATCTTTCCAATCCACAACTTGACATCTATTAATCGCCCAAATGCGAACTTTTCCATCTAATGAACCACTGATGAAGTAATCATCATTTACTGGATTAAATTGTATGGAAGTTACTGAAACAAAAAGAAGGAAAATACTGAGTAATGGATTTGGAACTAAAACATCAGAAGCTTAAAACTGTTGAATTGGAAAAATACAGAATGATCTCACAAAAGGCTTGGCGCATACCATAATTACTGTGTGAAAAAATTTTGAGGCATTTATCACATCCAACTTGCCACAGACGAACAGTTTTGTCTGTTGATGATGAAAGCAAATACTGCAAGGAATATATTAATCACAAAAACAAAACTTGATTAGATGCATAATTTTTTCAGAAAACTTTAATCAAGTAGAATGTCACTAACATACGTTGTTCTTTGACCATGAAACATCCAATATCTCCCCACTATGTCCTTCGAACACATGCAGCGGTTCTTCCAAAATCCGAAAGACCTTAGGAGGGAAAATAACACAGGACGATTCTGTTGTTTTCTTTAGGCCCCTCAATTTATTGATTCTCTCTTTCTCTGTCACCAAAGGAGACAGTTGGGATTGATGGTTCATCGAGAAGTACATGCAAGACGGATCCAACTCTAGAATGTCAATTTCGTTGGATCTCTCGTCTTCCACCACTTTCCATACACGCAAAATCTTATCTTCACCAGCACTGGCTAAGTATTGCCCATCAAGACTGAATTTCATAGTTAAGATTGAACCTTTATGAGCCTGGATATCTTGCTCCACAAAAAGAGCGGAGAGCTCCTTTAATCGCTTCTTGCGGTGGTGAACCTTAACCCTCTGAACTCTAGACCTTTGAACAAGGCTGGAGCTGATGTCGGCCTTCACATTGTTACCTCTCCCTTTGCCATTTACAATGCACGTCAGTGATCGCAATTTACTTAACAAACGGCTCTTGACCCGGTTCAGTTTCCTCCCAGCATATCCACTGACCTCTAATTCCCGCAGTCCAATTTGCTGAATTTTGGGGGACATATATGAGTCCTCAGGCTCACTAGACATCAACTGTCGTTCCAATTTCACAGTTTTGTGGCTATTCTCAGCCAGATTATGTGCATTGCAGTCGCTTCCACCAAGTGGATTACCATGCCGAAAAAGAAATGTTTCATTTGAATCCAACTCTTTATATGAACCCAAAACTCCAACAGGCAAATCAGAAGGAAAATCGTCTTTAAGAATTGAGGTTGGCCACATAGCCTCACTATTGTCCAAAATCCGTTCAATCTCACAACTAGATAAATCAAAATTCCCATATACAGTCACTGGATCTTCTCCATCATTTACGTGTAAGTCCATCCAACTAAAGAATTTCCTTCGGCGCTCTGTAACAGTGGTAAGACTTGTAGTCCACACATCATAGGGGTAGCTACTGGTGACACAATTATCAGTTCTTGAGCTAGACTTGAGCACCTGGGGATGATGGTAGTTGGAACCCAAATCAGAGAAGTGACCAATGTTCTCAGAGGCATCAAAAAATACACATTTTTCATCATCATCACTGAAGCTACCCATTACACCTTTGAGTTCACCCCATCAAACTCCAACCTCAAGAAACCAACTTTTTTATAAGCTCTAGGCAATGTGCTGAATTATTGGGTCCTCATTAGACCTAAGAAACACAAAACAAAGAGAATCATAAAAACGACTACCAAGATAATAAGTAAAATAAAGCTGTACTTATTTTAACAACTAACTACAAAAAAAATAACTGTATTAGTCTAGTGGAAACAATGAAAATTGTAGTACTACTTCTTTTAACATACGATAAACAAAAAAACAAATAGATCCAGCATGGATCCCAATCCACACCCAGTAAACCTTGGTCCTTGTCTCCCCCATCCCCAAAACACAATATAACTTCACAAAGTATAATTTCAAAAAAAGGAACTTTTCTATCCTCTACTATAGCTTCTGTAGTTTCTATGTACATACAAATATCACTGTAAGTTTCCAACCAAAGGAATTAGCAAATACCCAGTAGTCATTTGCACCCAAAAATGAAAACCCACATAGCCTATTACCAGCATTAACACAAATAAATCATACAGTAGGAAATATGAAAAAAAACAACCCGACATAAAATTTTTTTGCTCACATGGCATGGGTCTGGCTTGTGTCTACAAGATTGAATGGATGAGATAAACAACTTATCTCACGCACGCACACACACACACACACAGAGTCACTCCACTCTGTCCTATGAAGAAGAACAATTTAAAAACTGAGATGGAAAATAAGTAGTAATGATTATGGAAGAAGAAGGGGGTTTAAACTGGGAAAAGAAAAGAGGAAAAATTTGCCAAGAAAGGGAAAGGGAAGTTGAATGGAAACTGAAAAATAAATAAATTCCTGGATAGACGTGAATATGGTTGGACCGATAAACGAGATTTTGAGACTAGTAAAGGAAAGTAGGCTCTGGGCACCTTTTTATACTTTATATATATATATATATAATGTGTGTTTGTTCCGCCAGCCTATTTTGCCCCACCTTGCACAGCAGTGTCACAAGACTCATATAACAACCCCCACCCCACCCCACCCTAGTAAACTTATTGCAATATTTTTATTTACTTCATGGGATACCTATTTTCATGTAATTTTATCTATTTATCAAACAGAAAGAAATTATTTAATAAT
Source organism: Nicotiana sylvestris (assembly GCF_000393655.2). NCBI lineage: Eukaryota > Viridiplantae > Streptophyta > Magnoliopsida > Solanales > Solanaceae > Nicotiana > Nicotiana sylvestris. The sequence goes on from NC_091062.1 coordinate 72,699,130, forward strand.
TTTTATTTCCATCTAATTTTGAACATTAGTGCTCACCATTCTACTCTCACCTCTAGGATTTTATATTTTGCTTTCCTCTTTTCTTAAAAAAATATTTCACTAGGTATTTAATGAATTATATTTATAAGTTTATTTGGTTTCGATTATGGTTATTTTTAAATATGTACTCTGTTTGTTCTATTTTATCTGAACCTTTGTGGAATACGAGGGGTTAAATTGACTATATTTTATTGTGAATTTGAACATAAAAATTTTGAAATAAAATTTGCATATTTAGCAACTATATAAAAAGTAATTTACCCTTTTACCCTTCTTAAAATATAATTACCCTCTTTATTATTAAAAAGAAATCATAACTCACGCTTGATACGAACAGATGTGTTCTTTTGTAGAAATTCCTTACGGATATGAATGGATATGCTCCTTCATAATAGTTGTCTGTAACTTAAATATCCGAATCTAAATTATGATATTATACCTCCGACTATTCAATTGAACTTCCTCATCAAACCAATTTACCTTTTTGTCTTCGATTATCAGTTTTTGCTACTATTTTGAGTGTCTGCATTTTGTTCATTTCTTATAAAGAAGGCATGCCACAATGCGACTGTATTTTTACGTTTCGCGATTTACCACTTTCTCTTTTATATTGCTTCGGATCAACTTTAGTAACGATTGCGACTATATTTCATTGATTTTTATCATAATCTAACATGGGTTTTGATATCTATCAAAATCTTTGAACAACGACATCTTTGACAGAATTTAGATTGCTAATTATTAAAAGAAAATGCTAATGTTTTCTTTATGCCATATGAAAAGATATAAGCTTTTAGTTTGTAAATTGATAATGTCGATTATGTTGTGGTGTCTGAGAGTATATCATATCGATCAAATTAGTTACCAATGATTAAAAATAAGAAACTATTCTAAAATTTTAATTTTGTACGGAGAATATATGAGAAACATGAACTTACAAATGAAAATACCGTGAGACTGGGATTACTATTATGCTAATCTTGTCGAGAGTATTTGGTCCTTGAGATAACTTTTATTACGTATGGTTGGATGGTTAAGAGCGTAGCTTTTTCACGCTTCAGAATGTTTTAAAAAAATATTTTTTGAGTGATTCTTGTATTGAATATATAGATTCTAAAAACAAAGCAGAAGTATTCGTATATTTTTTATGTCTCAAGTTTTAAATAATTGATAAGTTTTTCTTATCATTCCGAAGAAATTATTTGAAAGGGAAATATATTTATCTTATTTTTCCGAAGATGAATGTAAATTTATGAAGTATGAGTAGATGAATCAATGTATTGGATTGTGAGAAAATGATTCAAGAATTCAAAGTCTATTCTTGTCCTCTTCCATATGTTAATGAAAAGTCTAACCCACTATATATGAACAAAGTGCCGAGACAACTTTAGACGTTGCTCTCAGTTGGAGGATAATATTTGCTTTATTTCTCTAATTTCTAATGATAGACAAATAGAATGAAACGTGCTTGGTACTTGAAAAGTTGGATCATTGTTTCTCATCCAATTAATTAACTCTTTACAGAGTGTTGAAAAATTTATATTGAAAATTTCCTGTATGCCTGAGGTTTATAATGAAAATGAACGCTCTTTGCCAATGATCTATTTTGTTTTCAGTAATTGGGAATTTATTTGGTGAGGTTTAAGGGTTTAATTTTTAATAAATCAAGTGCAATGTACAATGGTCAAGTTGGATCATTTTCATCTGGCTACCTTTTACTTTTTCTTTGTCGTATTAAAATTAGAATTAATTCATGTTTATTTGTTTTTATTCATGTGGGGTGATCTTTTTTCGCACATTTCTACTCTTTTTCCTCTTTCAAACTAGGAGGAGTGACATTTGACCAATATATGATCTATCTCTTTCTTTGGTTATAGTGAAAATTTGATTTTATTTAGTAAGGAACCGTTTCACTCGGCTTCAAATGATCAAAGCTAAAAACTTCAGGCATCTGCATTATTTCTATATATGAAGATAAACATGTGTAAAATTATTTTATTAACAAAGAACTTTGAAAAGTCTTATATTTCGTTCCATGTACTATCAAGACATGCTAGACCTCAGACTTCTTTGACTCCAAGTATTTGTTTTTGGATTGAAAAGAAAAGTAGCTTGCTCTATATTGCACAATATTATTAACTCCGAGACAACAAGATTGTTCTTTACTTTGACTCATTTTTATAGTATACACACTTTTGTATTGCCATTTTTTACTACCGTATTTATGTTAATACACTCTTCAATGATACCTAAACAAGGTATTTCTGAGCCTTTATAGAGAAAAGAAAAATAGATCCTAAATATTTGTAATAAATCATTTATCACTTGGTGGAGGAATATAAGTATTTCCTTGCTACAAGCATGTATTATTGAAAATAATAAAATATGAATTTAGATATTTCCCTTTAACTATTCATGTCAACTAAACAGGGAGATTAAGGGAATTTTGTGAAGAGAAAATGGATTATTGGACTGTGTGACTTGAACTATTGATTGGTTTGTGTAGATATATGCTTGTCACATTGGAATTCACAACCAAATATGTCTTTGTTTTAATCGTCGTGTAAGCTCATTCGCTTAAAAAGAATTTTTTCTATAATCAGGTCCAAATCACGTTGTACATGAGCAGGCTCCGTAAGATCCAATATAAGTGAACTAGATAAATCGGAATCAAGATTTTATATTTTGCTTTCCTCTTTTCATAAAGAAAAATCACTAGGTATTTAATGAATTATTATTATAATATTACTAGTTGATTTGGTTTCGATTACAGTCATTCTTAAATATTAACTCTGTTTGTTCTATTTTATGGGAACTTTTGTGGGATACGAGGTAAATTAACTAATTTTTAGTGTAAATTTGAACATAGAATTTTTGAAACAAAACTTACATATTTAAAAATTATATAAAAAATAATATAAGTCACAATAATTATATTTCAAAATACTTAAAAATATTTGCAAAAAATATGGTAATTTTTTTTTATTTGACTCCTCAAATAATAAGACGTTCTCATAAAGTGAAGCAAGGGAATAATTAACTAGGGGTACCTGTTATATGGAATAACTGCTCTATTATTCAATAGACAAATTTGGTTGATTCTCGTAATATCCAATTCTTTTAACTTTTAAGTATATATTTATGCTTCAACTAATAAAGAAAAGTATTTGTGTCCATCCACAGATAAATGTAACGAACTTTTAATTGCACATATATACCGTGCGAGTATTCGTATTTATAATTTCAAAACTCTCCACGAGGAATGTAAATCCTGACATCATCCCTTTTCCCACTTCCCGCTTATTATAATTTTTTTTTAAAAAAAAATCCACCCTTATCCTATCGTCTGAGATGAAGTAATGAACACATCATCCATTTCTTCGATTTAAAAAAAAATAAAGTATCATATTCTAAAGTTCAAACAATAAAGTCACGTTTTTAAGGATGGATGGAGTAGTAAGACTCGTCCGTCCTGATCTTGTGCCCTATTATTTAGTTCTTTTTTTTTAAAAGAAGAAAAAAAAGGAATGGCCACTAGAGTCTAAACTCATCTAATACAATAGTATCATTATTAAGGAAATAAATGAAGTTTGTTTATTGTTTTTTGTTACGGAACCCTTTATTTTTGTTTTGGTTATCCAATAGCAACAACAAAAAAAAAGCCAACAATCTTTGTGAAGTCAAATCGGAGTAAACAAGTAGGGGTGGGCGTAAAGCATCAAAATTGGTCCCAATTTGACCAAGAACAAGTCCATATGTTAGAATTCAGTGCTTAGGCGATTCAACAACAACAATAATAATAATAATAATAATAATAATAATATTATTATTGGAACAATTGAAATCTCCTAAAGGAATCCATCATTCTTGACTTTATCATTGTATAGTTACCTCAATGGTGAATGCTACCTACTACCTATCAATTCTGATAATAACTTAAGGACTACAATTGGTTTAACTACTTAAATGATAACTCAATCTTGTTTAACAACGTTCTTCCTTCATCGCTTTTAGGGGTCAATATTGCTCAATTATATTTGTTTTACTGGTAGACCTCGGTATTAGCTCGAAAAAAATGTAAATCTGACATGCACCATACAAATGAACGTAAGATATATATTTTGTGTAAAAACCTTTTTTACTTAACTAAAGTTAAACTATACCATGTATTTTAATTTTAATTTCTGATTCTTTTTGTTAAATTATTTAGTTCATACCAGTATTAGGGTGCCAATATATTTTTTCCGTCTCAGCAATATCGTTAAGTGCATTTGTATCTTCTAAGTAGAAACTTGTTATCTTGAGAGTTGCTAAGCATGGACTTCTTGCAAGGGTTGATATATATATATATATTTTAAAAATTTGAACGGCAACGGGATAAAGAAATGACAAGTTCAAGATTGGCAGCTACAAGCAGTGGGAATTTTCAAAGAAGCAGAACCTCAATATATAATGTAAGCAGCAAGAACAAAGAAACTGTATACCAAAAATTGAAATTATGAGAATCATGACTGACCCAAAAAATGTTGAGAACCCGTCGTCCAAATTCTTTGGACACGTAGTGGAATCCACTCATTTTAAGTTAAAATTTGTAAGGACAAATAGGAGACTATATACTAACAACAAGAACATGAATTAAAAATAAAAATGAATGACAAAATTGAGAATAATACATAACAAATTTAAACAAATAAAGTAGATAAGAAAGACAGTGTGGATCCCCGAAGGCAAGGAATTAAACATCTTCTGATCTCCAACCCATATTTTCTTGTTTGTTCTCATTTTTCTCTTCTAAAACCATAGTTTTCAAGTGTCCTATTCCTATCTCAGTGATAAAGAATCAAATGTCACATTTTTGGTGAACTGTCTCTGGTTTAGCTATTTTGCTGCAAAATGAGCTGCCACAAAGTCATGGGCTAAAGATTGGCTTATTCTGTCATCAAAATTTTGAAAGCTCCCTCCATCCCGACACCTCTCATTTAAACTAAGTCAAGAGCTTCAGTTTTCTGACATTTCTCCATCTGTATGGTTATGGCTTTTACCCATTGCCTCCCCTCGCAACACTACATCTATTAGTGGCAACATTTTTGAAATAAAATTTTAAAATTACTTCTTTGAGTATCTATTTATACTATATTAAAAACACGAAACCTTTTAGTGAAATGTCGTTCGCCTTTTTTATACTTTAAAAATAAATTTCACATTGATAAAATAATAATTAAATTATTTTCTTAATATTTAGGACTTTGAAAGCAATTAAATATTTGCTTACCAAATCTTTCTTTATTTGAATTACTATGTAGGAAATCCGAATATATAGAACTTTTAAAATCAATTGAAATTTTAACTTATATATGTATAGAGCAAAATCAGTTTATATTAAATGGTCGAATGATAGCGTGACACGTGGAACCGGAGACATGCGGATGACAAATCGAGTAAGAATCAAGACTGGGAACAACCGCTGCAGTTGACATCGAATAGGCCCCAAAGGGAGCATAGTCAATGTGAGCGGATCAAATGTTTGTCACCAAATAGCATTTATTGAAGAATATTACCTAGTATTAAAATAGGCAGCCGTTGCAGAAAATTATGGTATTCATTGTCTGTCGTTACATATTCATCAATAGCCCCCTTTATTGTCATTTAAGAGAGGCTTGATCCTAGGATGTTGTTTTCTAGGTACAACTATAAATAGTAGCTTCAACAATCATTGTAAGGACACGAAACAATTGTCAAAACTTATGCTACATTCTACTCTCAAGCTAAATAAGATAACTTTACTTTTTCTTGCATATTGTTCTTATTTATGTCCTTGGAAGCATCGCTCCCGGAGCCAGTCCTGCCATTTCCTTTGATTTTAATGGTAATTCCTATTTTAGTCTATTTTATTTGTCATTTTTGTATCAAGTCGGTTCGCTTGTCTATATATCACGTAACAAATTCAACTGTAGTATTTTACGGGTAAACAATTTGATGCCCACTGTGGGGATTAGATAGTTGCGTATTGAGTTGATCTTTGCATCCATTACTAACTTGTTTGATTCTTTGTTTCATAGCAAAAAATTGAAAATGGCAGCTAACGATGTCAAGATCCCACACAATGTTGAGGCGCACGAAAATTGGCCTCAACATGAGGATTCAATCAGTGACACCCGTAACGAGGGGGACGTGGCAACTCCGGTCCATGATAGACAGTATCCTCGACATGTAGGGGAACCAACTCCCGATGATACGAAGGACGAACACGTTGTGGAAACGGTAAGGATCTTGAGAGAGCAACAAAAAGCCATCATGGGCCATCTCTCAAGGTAGGACCAAGTAATGACGGAATTGAAACATGCATTATCATGTGCTTCTAACAACGGAAATGGAAGAGGCCCAGTTCCTCCCGACGCTCCTGCAAATCAAATGGCTCAAAGAGTTGATAACAACACCCCGAGAGGTGAGGTCGGTTTCGACGGAGCCGGGGGAAACCAATAGCGGATCCGGTAAAGACAATGGTAATGATCCCTTCAAAAACAAACTCATGAGATTTATGAGGGAGATGAACGAGGGGGTGGATCAGAACGCGAAGGAGTTTCACGCTTGAATGGACCAGATTTCGGGCGCACCACCAGTTTTGAAGGGCCCAGATTCGAAGAAATACACCCAGTTGCCATTTAAGCCAAGCGCAACACCAAAATTAATTCCGAAATGGTTCAAGGTGTCAGACATACCTAAGTACGACGGGACTTCGAATCCTCAAGAGCACATTACAACTTATAAAACGGCGGTGAAAGAGAATGACTGGCTCAACATGAGATTGAGTCGATTTTACTGAAAAAGTTTGGAGAAACCCTCACGAAAGGGCCTTTACATGGTATTCGCTATTACCCGAGCATTCAATTAGCTCTATTGAAGTGCTTGCATATTCACTCATTAAGGCCCATGCTAGGACCAGAAAGGTCCAAGATAGGAAGGTATACATATTCAGGATTGCACAGGGTGAGTCTGAATTGTTGCGGGAGTTCGTTATTCAATTCCAGAAATAGAGGATGTTGCTACCGACCGTACCAGACAAATGGAAACAGAGGCATTCACTAAGGGTTTGAAATCAAGGAGCCCTAACGCCTCCTGAAAGTTGAAGTAAAGCTTGCTCGAAGTCCAAGCGACTACATGGGCGGATGTCCATAATCGCTATGAATTAAAGATAAGGATAGATAATGATCAGCTCGGGTTCCCGATATCAACTAAGGGGGCGGACCGAGACAAGAACTAGGATACATTCAAGGATGATTTTGATGCACACCAACGATCTTCTAAAGGATGTTTTTTGCCATACGAGAGAGCCGAGGGACGTGGCAATAAAGGGTTCCAATCCTCAGATAGGTTTGCTCCCGAAAGAAGAACTGATAGTGGCCGGAATAATAAATCCTTGCAATATAAAGAGGTATCGGAGACCCGGGATTCCACTTATCCCAGGTTGTCAGATTACAATTTCAATATCAGCATAGTGGAGTTGGTGTTGGCAATGAGGAATATCAAAGAAGCAATTCCCGAAGCCAATAATATCCGATCCCAACCAGAGGGATCCTAAATTATAATGTGAATATCATGGGACTCACGGACATAGAACTGGGGACTGCCAGTATTTGCGTGAAGAGGTGGAAACACTGTTGAAAAATGGCCATCTTAGGGAATTCTTGAGCGACCGGGCCAAGAACAATTACGGTCGCAGTCAAGATAATGCGGAACCCTCGAAGATAAGAGAAGACCCTCTTCAGTTGACTATCAACATGACTTTTGAAGGGAATGAAATCAATGGTGTAACCTTCTCCGCGGCCAAGAAGACAAAAGTATCAGTGACCCACAGTAAGAGACTTTGAGAAGTTGCCGAAGATGTCATCACCTTCACGGAAGAAGACGCCGACGGACTTCTTCTGCCGCATAACGACACCTTGGTAATTTCTCTTAATATTCTAGATTTCAAGATTAAATGTGTTTTGGTTGATCTAGGAAACTCAGTCAACATCATTCAATAGAGAGTGCTGGAACAAGCCAAATTAACAGGAAGTATCATTCCGGCAACAAAGCTCATCGTCAGGTTTAACTTGGCGAGTGTGACAACCTGAGGAGAGATCTTGTTGCCCACGAACGACAAAGGGGTTACGAGGACCACCTTATTTGAAGTGGTGGACGGTTACATGGGCTATAACATAATTCTCGGTAGACCATGGTTACATGAGATGAAGGCCGTACCATTAACATATCACCAACTGCTGAAATTCTCGACCCCAGAGGGAATCAAGCAAATAAGAGGAGATCAACCGACAACAAGATAAATGAACGCAATGTCAATTTCCAGCAGTAAAGGGAAGAAACCCCAGCAAATAGTAATTACAGGAACCGACGCCTGCTCCCGAGCTGAGTGAAGATGATAAAGGCGAGGAGTCGTCGGAATCCCCTAGGTACCGAGATACTTTCAGGTATTGGAAGAGACAGATGCGACCAAGTCCACGGCTTGAAGAATTCTTGAAGAGGAAATTTCACTTAGGAACATGACTCAATCCCGAGCTCAGGTCAGGATTGATTACTTTCCTTAAAACTAACATTGACTGTTTTGCATGGTCGCACTCAGATATGACATGTATCACAGGTGGTCGTGCATAAGTTAAGCCTGGACCCAAGCGTCCCTCCGGTAAGGCAAAAGAAACGCCCGACAGCCGAGGTCAGAAACAAGTTTGTTAAGGAAGAGGTTACTCGACTACTTGATATCAGTTTATTCGGGAGGTAAAGTATCCTGAATGGTTAGGTAATGTAGTTGTAGTTTCGAAAAAGAATAATAAATTTTGGATGCGCATAGATTATAAAGACTTGAATAAGGTGTGCCCTAAAGACTCATTCCTCTTGCCAAACATCGATCAAATGGTTGATGCAACAGTGGGACACGAGTTAGTGAGTTTCCTCGATGCCTATTCCATATACAATCAAATTAAGATGAGCCCGAAGGATCAGTAAAAACTTCATTCATATCGAACTTTGGCATATATTGTTATAATGTGATGCCCTTCGGGCTTAAAAATGTCAGAGCCACTTATTAGAGGTTCATGAACAAGATGTTCAAAAAGTAAATAGGTAAAATAATGGAAGTGTACATAGATGACGTATTGGTCAAGTCATTGAATGTAGGTGATCATCTAAAGCACCTCCAGGAAACCTTTGATATCTTGAGGAAGCATAACATGAAGCTCAACGTGGAAAAATGTATGTTCGGGGTTGGCTCCAGTAAGTTCTTGGGTTTCTTGGTTTCACAAAGGGGGGTCGAGGTAAATCCCCAAAAGATCAAAGTCATCGAGGACATTTCGGACCATCTGACAAGTGTAAAAGAAGTCCAAAGGCTAACCAGAAGATTGGCCGCACTAAGCTAGTTCATCTTTCGATCCTCAAAAAAATGTCATCACTTCTTCTCACTTTTGAAGAAAAAGACCAATTTCGAATGGACTTTAGAATGTCAACAGGCCTTAAAAGACCTGAAACGTTATCTATCAAGCCCCCCGCTACTATCAAAACCCGGGGGAAGATGAATAATTGTAATATACCTAGCAGTCTCGAAAGTAGATGTAAGTGTCGTTCTAATCTGGGAGGATGAAGGTACGCAATTTCCTGTCTATTATGTGAGTAAAATTTTGTCGGGAGTGGAGACTCGTTATCTGCACTTCAAAAAGTCCGCCTTAGCTCTCGTAGTCGCCTCTCATAAGCTTAGGACCTATTTTCAATTCCACCCGATAGTCGTTGCGACAACCTTTCCCTTGCAGAATGTCCTTCATAAACCTGAGTTGTCAGGCTGGTTAGCCAAATGGGCAGCTGGATTTAGCGAATTTGATATTGAGTATAAGTCTAGGACTGCGATCAAATCACAAGTTTTGGCCGACTTTGTGACCGATTTCAGCCCCAGATTGTTATCGTTGGCTGCTAAAGAAGCGGTGATGGTGTCGAAAATAGTGTCAGGAGCTTGGACCTTGTTCACAGATGAAGCTTCCAATGTGAAAGGGTCCGGGCTCTGGATGGTCCTAATCACACCTTCGGTGGAAACCCTGAGGCGGGCCATAAAAACTATTCTGTTAATTAACAATAAAGACGAATATGAGGCTTTGATTATAGGACTCAAACTAGCTCGGGAACTTAGCTCCAAGGTCATAGAAATCAAATGTAATTCCCAACTGATAGTAAATCAAGTGTACGGGATTTTCGATGCGAAGGAGGAACACATGCAACAGTACGTGATTAACGTTTAAACTTTAATTGGACGACTTAGGGAGTGGTCTATCACACACATCCCTATAGAAGAGAACATAGAAGAAGATGCATTGGCCAATTTGGGGTCGTCTACGGAGATGAAAGGATCCGATTTTGGTACTGTCATTCAACTTATGCATTCAGTGCTGGATATGGACGGCTATTGTGAAGTAAATACAACCAACCTAGTCTGGGACAAGAGAAATGATTTCATTGATTATCTTCCACATGGCAAGTTTCCCAAAGACCCGAAGACGTCCTAGGCACTACGCACCAAAGTGGCTCGTTATAGCTTTTTGGGTGGAATATTATATAGGAGATCATTCCAAGGCCCCGTTGGCCCGATGTTTGGGAGCCTCAAAGGCGGATTACGTGATGAGAGAGGTCCATGAAGGAATTTGCGAGAACCATTCTGGTGCAGATTCGTTGATACTAAAGCTGGTTCAGGCAGGATACTACTGGCCCCAGATGTAACAAGACGCAAAGGTGTTCATTCAGAAATGCGACAAATGTCAGCGCCATACACAATTGGTGCACCAACCGGTGGAGCTCTTGCATTCGATACTATACCCATGGTTATTCATGAAATGGGGGATGAATATAGTTGGGGCGCTGCCACCGAGCTCCGGAAAGGTAAGATTCCTTTTAATTTTAACTGATTACTTCCCTAAATGAGTTGAAGTTGGTCCTTACCAAAAGGTCGGTGAGCGCGAAGTGATCAACTTCCTATGGGAATACATAATTTGCCAATTCGAAATACCGAAGGAGATTGCCTAGGATAACATACCACAATTAATAGGCTCTAAAGTTACAAAATTTCTTAAAGACCTGAAAATCAAAAGGATTACATCCTCACTATACCATCCGAACGCTAATGGACAACAGATTTAACCAATAAGGTAATTATCCAAAACCTCAAAAAGAAGTTAGAAGACGCCAAAGGCAAGTGGCCCGAAGAGTTACCAAACATGCTATGGGCATATCGGATGACAGAAAAATCAAGCACGAGAGAGACACCTTTTTCTCTCATATACGAGGAAAAATATCTGATCCTAGTGGAAGTAGGAGAACCAACCTTATGGTTCCACCGAATAGATGAAGAAGCAAATAATGAGGCATTACTGGTAAAGTTGGAACGACATGATGAATGCAGTGACTTGGCACACGTGAGAATGGTGGCTTAGAAGCAAAGGATGGAAATATACTAACCAGAGGGAAAATCTTTGCAACTTTAAAGTAGGAGACTTGGTTTTGAGGAAAGTGACTTAGAATACTTAGGAAATCAATGCTGGGAAGCTGGGTCCGACATGGGAAGGCCCCTACCGAGTTTCAACTGTCACTGGTAAAAGATCATACAAGCTGGAGAATCAAGATGGAGTCAAATTTCCTAGAATTTGGAACGTGACTCACCTGGAAAGGTATTATTGCTGATGGATCCTGCCTATACTGAATGTATGTGCTGCGCTTTTTTTTTCCTTCGACCAGTTTTTGTCCCAATCGAGTTTTTCTAGCAAGGTTTTTAACGAGACAATAACGGAAAGCATACTACGAAGGAAATGTCATCAGCAAAGTTAAGACCTTTAAATGAAAAACATTAAAATGATAAGACCATATGGGATGATTAGATAATCTTTGGCTCGATGGCAAAGTTCCTAATGGAAAGCAAAACTTGCCATCGAATCAAAGATTATTTAATCATTCACAAGTGTGTTGCCCAGTAGAACAAGACTCCGAGTGTTTCAATTCGTATACTTCGAATAGTATGTTCATTACTCCTTAACCAAACTATCATTCTATAAAATTTATATACCAAAAATATAAATATACACTCTAATAAATACTATAATACGATACAAATTATTATGATACCCATAATAATAATATCATTATTATTATTATTATTATTATTATTATTATTATTAATTATTATTATACTTTTAAACTTTTACTTATTAAATCTTTATTTATTTGAACTACTATGTAGGAAATTCTAATTTTTAGAATTTTAAAATTAATTAAAATTTTACCTTATGAATCCTTGTATTATTTGAACAAATAGATAAATCAGCACCCCGTCTATTTTTCTTAATCTTAATTATATTCTTATAACATGTTATAGAATAAACTCAATCAACTATATATAATATAATTGTCATGGTTAAAAAGAATATAGAGAAAGATTTGTTGCAAAAATAATATATGATTCTCTGAGTATACAATAGTATTGAGGTTACTAAAATTGATAATATCGATCAACACTCCTTTTATTTTTCTTATTCTTAATTATAGACTTTTTTTGGTAGCTAGCTTTATATTAATCACCAGGAATCAACATTACAATACCATTAGCCAGTTTAACACAACTAGCTATCTAAAGAAAAGCACCAAAAGCCTAAGCTGAATTAGCAAAACAGTAATCAAATCTAGCTAACCAAGCTAAACAACATGCTATGTAACAAGCTTTGAACACCATGAGATGCTCTAACATTGGACAAGTAGGCAATCTCTCTAGCTATAATGTCCCAGATCCTTGATTTCTTTTCGAAGATTCTCTAATTTCTCTCCACCCAAATGGCATAGACATATTCTGCATAGACACTTCTGAAGATGTGAGCTTGTTGAGTCCTCCCTTTTGCATTCTGGATTATCCAAGCTACATGTTGGTCCCATCCAATGGTCGGCCCTGCCTGCTTCTGAAGCCATAAGAGAATCCTATTCCACACTGCTCTAGTGAAATCACAGTCCAAGAACAGATGATTTCTACTTTCAGGTTGAGTATGGCACATGACACATGCTAAGTCAACAGCTACGCCCCATTTTGCTAGCCTATCAGTAGTGAGAACCTTGTATTGTAGCTGCAACCACATGATGAATTTGGTCTTAGGTCTAGCACCAATCTTGTACATCACACATTTCCAGGGTACTTTAGGGTAACTAGATAGCAGCTGCTCATAAATTTGTTTGGTCAGGCTGCCTGGCCCCTTTCTTATCTGCACTTGCAACAAAGTCTGTCGAGCTTCCAAGAATTTCCTCGTGATTTAACAAGCTTGTTGGGGAACTCTGGCTGTGGTGAGAGGCTGACCTCTGAGGTAGCACTCATGGATCCATTTGATCCATAATTTGTTATCTTTTTGAGCAGGGTCCCAATGTGTCTTAGGTAGATCAGCTCTATTCCAGATCCTTATGCTAAGGAGGTTTAATCTTCCAAAAGTCCTGGGCAAACACATCTTTTTCCAAGAGACATGGGCCTTTTTTGTAATTGCCCGGCCACACAAAATTTCTATAATATGCATCAATCAGTTTAAGGACCTTAGTTGGCATTTGAAATAGCTGAGACCAATATGATTAGACTCCAAAAAGAATAGATTGTACCAGTTGAAATTTCCCAGCATAGGAAAGTTTCTTAGCTGTCCAAGAGGTAATTCTTGCCATTATTTTCTCTATTAGAGATTGCCATTGAATAAAGGAAATCTTTTAGTGGATAGGGGAACTCCCAGATACCTAATAGGTAACTCACCAACAGGAATGCCAAGCTTATGTACAATTCTATCTCTTTCTACCTGATCAACTCCACCAAAATAGATAGAGCTTTTTTGTAGATTGGCTTGTAGCCCTGAAGCTTCTGAGAACTGTTTGAAAGCTTGGTGAAATACATTAACTGAATTCAATTCATCTCTAGAAAATAACAATAAGTCATTTGCAAAGCTTAGATGGGTGATTTTCAATTTGGCACATCTGGGGTGGAGGTTAAAGGATTTGTCGTCCTTAAGTTCATATAGTTTCCTGCTCAAATATTCCATAGCCATTGCAAATAAATAAGGAGAAATGTGGTCTCCCTATCTCAATCCTTTAGCAACATCAAATGGCTTTGTAGTTCCTTATTTACCATCACAATGTAACTAACAGTTTGTACACATTCCATTATCTAAGAGACAAATTTGTCATGGAACCTCAATTCACTCATAACCTGCTTCAAATAGGGCCATTCTACTGAGCCATAGGATTTTTGCAGATCAATGTCCACCATACATCTGGGAGATGCATTTTCCTTCCATAATCTTTGACTAATTCATGGGCCAAGATAATATTAACTGAGATTTTCCTTCCTGGAATAAAGCCTGCGTGAGCATCACAGATGATACTAGGTATAACTTTCTGAATCCTAGCAGCCAAGATTTTTGCTATGATCTTATACAATATGGTGCAACAAGCAATTGGTTTATACTCCTTTACTATCGGAGGACTAGGATTCTTTGTAACCAAAGTGATCGTAGTACAGTTAATAACTTTAAACATTTTTTCTGATGCAAAGAATTGTTTAACTGCCAAAGTCACCTCATCCTTCAGTATTGGCCAAGCTTATTTAAAAAAATGAGAGTTATACCCATCAATACCTAGAGCTTTGTCATCCTCTATGGCATGTAATCCAGACCATACATCTTGGTCAGTAATCTCATCACATAACTCCCTTCTTTGTTACTGAGAGAGGGTTGGACCTTTCATCATTGTGAGTCTGGTAACTACTAGTATTGAAGGGGAAGCTGTACCCATAAGGAATTTATAGAAAGCAATAATTTCCTCCTTTATAGCTAGAGGATAGCCAGTTGTGCACTAGTAAGGGATGTAAGATGTAGTATCTGCTTCTTTTGTGTTCTATCCTTAACCAAAGCTGAGAAATACTTGGTACTGGAATCCCCAAGTTTTATCCATTTTGCACGAGCTTTCTGCCTAAGAGCACTTTCTTTCACAAGTGACCATTTTTCCAAATCAAGCAAGATCTGTTTCTCTTTTCCCAATAGCTGGTCAGTACATTGAGCATTTATCATCTCCTGAGTTAGCTTCAGTTCCTCTCCAGCTAGGACAATTTTCTGAGAAATACCCTTGAATTCTGCATTGTTCAGCTACTTCAACAAAGGTTTAAGCAAGTTAAGTTTTAACCATATATCCTTCATATGCCACATGTCTTGTTTCTATTCCCAACTTTGTTGCACCATAGGCAGTAAATCCTGATGACCAGTCCATACATTGAAGAATCTGAATAATATATTGATGTTTCTAGCCTTAGTCTTGAGGGACAAGATCATAGGAGAATGATCAGAGATGAAAGGAAGTTCACACTCAGTTACTACATGCCATCCATTCATGATTACCAAATACTCTATCTAGTCTGCTACAGACCCTATCAGCACCACTTTGCTTATTTGACCATGTATAATACTCCTATTTCCATTATAATTCAGACACTAGAAGACCAGTAATACACGCAGAATAGGCTTTGATCTCTGCATAGGTAACTAGGTTCCGAAATATCCTATCTTGAGGGAGGAGCATAGCATTGAAGTCTCCTATAATCATCCAGGGAACATGAACTCCAAATGAAACCTGTTTCAATCCTTTCCACATAGGCTCTCTATGTTTAATTGCATTATAGCCATATATTATTGTAACTATACAATCTAGAGGCCCTTGTCTCTCATTGACATGACAGTGTAAAAATTGAGCATCCACCTTCAATATAGATATCCCGTATAGATTTTTGTCCCATAGTACCATATTCTCCCATTCACAGCCTTATGGTAATTGTTTTCCAATTCCCAACAAGGGGCAATATTCTTCCATACTTGTTTAGCATTGGGTGATTTAACTTTGTTTCAACTAGTCCAGCAGGCTTAATATTCTTTTTTTAAGTAATTTCTCAACTCCTTTTGTTTATACCCCTTATTCATACCTCTAACTTTCCAAGAAAGCCAATTCATAATGAAGGTTTGGAGTCACCTCCTTTATCAGGAGGTAGTGTAAGATTCACACTAGCCCTTTTTTGGCTAACACAGTACCAGAAGATGATGCAGGGCCCAGGGCAGTGAAATTTGCTAAATTAAGCTCAGGGATGCTCATCAAGACTTTCTCCTTCTGTGCATGAGGTTGACGAGCCATAGTTTTACTTTTCTCAACACACTAAACTACTACATGAGTAGCAGGTGGAACTTCTTTAGGAACATTGTTGATCATCTCAATACTGGTAGCACCTACTTTAATATTAGGTGAAATAGCATTTGGAGGGGCTGGTCCCTTAGTTTTCTATTCCATAGTAACTTTTCTTGGTTCTCTTCTTCTTTCCTATGGTGCATAATTATGGGTGCCAGGCTTAGGAGGAGATGGACACTTATGCCCCACTACTTGGCATAGTTGGCAGAACTCAGGTTTCCAATCAAATATAACTTCCTGGGTGAATTGTTGACCATTTGGATCTAGCACTGCAATTGCTTCAGGTAATTCTGTGGTGACATTTACTTCAACAAGCATCCTATCATAGGATATTTGTGTCTGCTTAGAAGTAAATTCATCTGCAAAGATGGGAGTTCCAATAACACTTGCTATTTTACTAAGGGAGTTGACAATTCGTAGGGAGATTTGGGAATTTCATCCACAGTGGAATCTCAACAGGGAATTCAGTGTTGAAATCAAATTCAGGTGTCCAGGGTTGAAGAATAATAGGTCTATTATTGATTGAATAGGGTCCAAAATAGTAGACTTCATTCAGATCTTTAATAGTTTGGAACTTAATCACATAGTAACCCTCGTCATGGTGATATAGATCAGGATTTGCAGCTTGTGCCCAGTTTTGGATAACAAATCTACGCATGACATTATAACATGGTACAACACTTATGAAATAGGCTATTAGCACACATTGCCATTTAAATGTCTTCTGTTCAACCTCAACTTTCTCCAACTGGACGATCAGATGCCCATCCACAATTTGAGGGGGATATAGGATAGAGCTATACCATTCTTCGCTAACCTGTTATTCTTAAACAAGATGGTCCATGCAGGTAGCTTCCCTTTTTCATTTGGTGTCACGATCCGAAATTCATTAAAGGTCGTGATGGCGCTGAACACCACTATCAGGCAAGCCAACACTAAATAGTTAATTAAATCCTCATTTTAATATTTCTGAAACCATAAATTTTCTTCAATTTAACTAGTAAAAGAAGAGCTTTACAGAATAATAATAATGTTTTCCAATTTCAATACTAAATATCCCATAATCACCCCAGAACCCAGTGTCACAAGTGCATGAACATTTACTAAAAAATAAAATAAAATACAATAACTGTCCGAAATACAAATTTGGACAGAAAAGAAAATACAAGTGTTTACCTCGAAAAATGTGAGTGACAATAAAAGATATTTTGTGGTTTTAAAGATACGTGATATATTTTATTACTAGTGATTAAACAAGTATTGAGCTTAAGTAAGAAGAAATAATAAACCAAATTAATGTTACTAAAATAGTAGGGGGCCTCGAGTTCGTCTATCCAAGGACCTCGAGGTCAGCTAAGACCAAGAAGGTATGAACAATAAAGTAAAGGCAATAAAGGTGAAAAGTAATTGCTGAACACGTTAAACAAGAGAAGAATAAGAATGTTCTATTGCTGTAAAATGATCTGATCCCTTACAAATGGTTGGGGTCCCCTTTATATAGAGGGGAAACCCCCAATATAGTACATTCCTTATAAAAGTAAAGAATTCTGTTGGTATAGGTGTATAACGGCCTAGTACGGATCTGTACTATTTCGTACAAACCTTATCCTTTAATTAATGCCCTAATCCACGTGTCCCTGAGAAGTTCCCGCTCTTTCTTGATTGACTTCGAGATTGTGATGCCCTCGATATAGATCGTGCCAGGCCTTCGATTAGCTTCCTCGATGAGGGTGTCCCTCAGACGGACCCGATCATCACTTCGAGTCTCCCGAGCTTGGACCTATAGCCCATTTTAAGACTTCAAAATATCAAGCTCCTCGATTTTGACCGCATACAAATAGTCCCCACATTTCTTAGAATGGAATGATATGAAACGATTTTGACCTCGATTTCATCAAACCTCTAGTGATGATGTTATCCTTGTGAAGACAACGTTCAAAGTGACCAAAATGTCCCATCGGCCCACTTTCCCAAAAATATTAAATGCATGTCAGTGTTGGTTGGCCATTAGTGCCTCCGAACCGTCACTACCCCTCTATAAATATGGGTGTCTTCCTTTAGTAAATAACTTTACCTTTCTTCAATCTCTACCAATCCTCATCTCTTTTTTCAATCACCTGTTTCCTCCGCCTCTTTAAACACCGTTAAATACCAAGCTCTAATTGGAAACACTTTGTCCCTGTTCGCCCCCATTTCTTACCTTACAACCATGGCCAAAACTTCCAAGACGGTCCCTAAAAAAGATACAACATCGTCTTCCTTTGCCTCCCGGCCAGCCAAACCGGTGGTGCCGCCAATACTTGAAGAGATCACCCCTGGTGATTGTATCTTCAAGAGGGACTTCAATATCGAGAATCCTCCCAATGTCGAAGGCCGATGTGAGCACGTATTCCGGTACATTAGCCTAATAACGGAGCAGCTCATCAAGGATGTTTGGAGGGATTGTCGATGGGGGGACGAGGTCAAGATTCAATTCCTGGAGCCTGATGAAAGCATAACTACCCACAAGGAGGGTTTTTTGAGTGTTTACACTTACCCCTTCACATTGGGCCCCCTCGATTCGGTGGTGATCGATTTTTGCAAGACATACGAAGTCACCGTCGGCCAAATCCACCCTTCATTCTGGCGTAGCATTATCATGTTGCGGTACTTCTCTGAGAAGGCCAAGGGTTTAGAATTCACCCTCATCCACCTAGTTCGGCTGTACCGGCCCCAGTTATTCTGAGGGCTCATCAAGCTACAACATCGAACCACGAAGTCCTTCTTTTCCAGTACCGATGAAACCAAACATCGAGGCTGGATGAGCCGATTTGTTAGAGTCAGGACTTCAGACATCATCCCCGAGGAAAAGATGTCGTTCCTGGAGAGGTGGAATTTTAACCCTAAGTGGAGTCCACATTTTCCTTCATACCTATTCTTTTTTTTTCATTTTTCATAGCTTACTCATCTTTATTTTAGCAGCCGACGCTTAGGCGCCCTTGGCGGTGCGTGACCTTAAGGATTGGATTAGGAAACTAGCTGCCACATCCTATTATGACAAGCATAAGCGGCGTGATTTGGCGATGGGCAAATAGGAGGACAATAACCACGACCTTGGAGATGCGTCCAAGATGAGGCCGGCCCCGCTCGGAGAGACAACTAAGCCTTCAAATCCAAAGCCCGATAAGGATAATAAAAGAAAGAGGGTCTCGAATCCCGAACACCCCCAAGACAGGAAAACCTCTACTCGAAGGCTGCGGAAAAGGTTTGCTCAAACGGACGTAGACTCCGCTCATGACTCCTCGGATGGTGAGGAAAATGATGAAGAAGAACCGGCGCTGGCAGCTCGGACCTGGAAGCCAGTCGAGGTTGCCAAACCTTCCGAAATAGAAACCCACCTTGTGATTCCCCAAGGGAAGAGGTGGGCAAGGCCCCCATATCTCCGAAGGTTGAGATTGTCCCTCCGTTTTCAACAACTATATCAGAGGGGGTAAATGCTGAGGCCCCCAAGGATAATGAGAACGCCTCGAGTGAAGAGCTAGGGGCCGCGACAACAGGTCATTCCCTTTCATTGCCAACCTATTCTGGGGAAGCAATCGAGGAAGCCAACACTTTGCACATGCCCGACACAAGTAAGGTCATCGAGGACGATCCTTTCCAAAGTTGCTATGCTAGAGTCGAGGGTACTGATGACTTCAATGATTCATCCTCCATTTTTGAAGAGGCCCAATGTCTCTTTTCCTGGGTAAGGATCTGCCCTTTAGTGTTGTGATTTTTTCTCTCTTCTCATTAGATTGACATAAATTTGTTTCATGTATAGGTTGTTGCAAAGTTCAAGGCCGAGCTGAAATAATGTGAGGTCAAGCTCAATAGAGTCTTGTGCGAATAGATGGCCTTGAGGCTCCTTTGTAATCAGAAGGAAGAGGAGCTTAAAGACCTCCGAATTGCTTTGGCCAAAGCTCAAAAGAGCGAGTTCGAGCTAGATGAGCAGGTAACTTTGATTTTAATAGAGTTCGGCATTCTTGGCCCTGCTTCGAAGGCTAATACTTCGATGTCTCAGCTGCAACAAAAGTTGGACATGATCGGGCAGCTCCGGTGCGAGGTGAATCAAGTTCGGGATGATTGCCATCGGTGAAAGAGGAATATAGATCAACTTGCTGCTGATAAGGAAGCTATTGCGGCCCAACTGGCCTCGGCTGAGGCCAGTTGGACAAGCTAAGGCCGAGGTTGCACAAACTAAGGCCAAAGCTGAGAAGATGAAGATTGCAGCCGATAAATCCATCACCATATACTAGAGAGAAACCGCAGTCGTTCAAGCTGAGTTGAGGGCGGCCTCCAACCGGGCAAAACAGAGTAGTGAATTGGCTAAGTTTCAAGCCTGGAGGGAGACTCTAGAGGAAGTCCGTGCTCGAGGATTTGACCTTGCCGAAGATATAGCCGAAGCACAAGCACGGGAAACTAATGCTAGGTTTATTGTTTCCTTTGATGATTAAGATGTGGTGAGTGGCTCCAGGGACGAGGAAAATAAAGAAGATGCTTCTGAAGGGAAAGAGGCTTCAGAAGATAAAGCTATCGGAGATGAAGACGGCACTCCCGGGGACGTGGCCCCGAAAATAGAGTAGGCTTCTATTTTTGTATAAGGGTCCTTTGTTGTAACATGCTTTGTAAATTTTCCGGATGAATATAAAGTAGCTTTTTGCTTCATTCTTGATTTGTGTTGACTTTTTATTTTGTCTCCGTTCATAAGAATTTCTGATGATTCACATGTTAAGTTTGAGTATAGGTTTAGACTCACAATAAGCCCTTAGGCTTTTATTGCCCGAGATCGTACCTCTTAGGGTTTTAGATAATCCCCGAGCCAAACTTAAAGTCAAATTACTGTGAGCTCGGGGCTTTTGGGTTCGAGTTAAATGAGATCAGGGCCTCAGACTCCCATAGGTCTTTGACCCTATCTTTCCTTTTAAGTTGGCCCTTAGGCTCTTTTTTAGGTTGGCCCTTAGGCTCTTTTAGGTTGGCCCTTAGGCTCTTTAAATTGGGCTATTTCGACCTCTAAAAATGGCTATATAGTTTTCCCTCACTTCGGCTAAATGACTTGATGAAATTTTAGTTATGCCTTAGCATGTATTTTATACTCATTGGGTTTTTCGAAGGCTGGTGTTATCGAAGCCCTTGGATTGTTTGAGGGCTGATTCATTGAAGCCCTTAGTTTTTTCGAGGGCTAATTTATCGAAGCCCTTAGATTTTTCGGGGGCTGAATTTTTCGAGGCCCCTTATATTTTGCTTTTGTCGGGGGTAGCCTGATTTAACCGATTTTTCAATATTCGAAGGCGTTTAGTTTTATATCGGACGTATCTGAATCACGTTATTTTGGCCGTAGCCTTTATGTGACCGTAGTCTTTAATATGGTCGTAGCCTTCGGGTATGTCACTTAGACTTGTTTCCTGATAACTCTTCGAACTTGTCCGAAGAGTTAGTCCTCGAGTATAATGGCCTTGGCCTTTGTTTCGAGGGAGGTACCTCTTTGAGGTCTTATGGGTCCGAGTTTTCGATGACTCGGATGTGTTGTCTGTCAGTGATAGTCCCCGGGTATTTCGGGGTGTTTTGGCCCTTGAGCCGTTTCCCGTAGGATTGTAAGTATAGAGCTCGTATGAGATACAAAGTGTTTTTTGATATAACTAGAATGCTTCTTTAAATAGTTAATACATGCTTACACGCTTCACCATTGGGGCTCGATTATTCTATATGGACATGGTTCATTTAACCGTTTGGCCCATTACAAAGTTCTCCTGCCGAGGCCCTCTTAGGCGCAAAATGTCTTTTCTAGAGCTATAACCTCCGAGGGTGATGCCTCCCGGTATTCGAGGTTGATTGAAAAGAAGCCTTGAATACTTGTTGAGTGACCCTTGGGTAGCATATAGGTGTTGCCTCATTAAAAACCTTGCTGGTAAAACCCATTTGGGATAAAACCCAATTTAAGAGAGAAAGAGTGCAACACATGCTTTCAAACCCAAGGTCTTCGAGCTTAGTAGTAATATCGCTTGAGCATTGATATATTCCAATTATTTGGTAGCTACTCGCCTTCCATTGCACTGAGTTTGTAGGATCCTTTCCCTATGACTCCAAGGACACGGTACGGTCCGTCCCAATTGGGACCTAGCTTCCCTTCGTTTGTGTCTCGAGTGTTAAGAGTGACTTTCCTCAGTACTAAGTCCCCGACTTTGAAATATCGAAGGTTTGTCCTTCTATTGTAATATCTTTCGATTCTTTATTTTTGCACGGCCATTCGTATTAATGCAGCCTCACGTTTTTCATCTAGTAGCTCGAGAGAAGTGGTCATTGCTTCGTGATTTTGAGCCTTCGGTGGCATGTTGAAACCTTGTACTAGGCTCCCCGACTTCGACTGGGATTAAAGCTTCGGATCCATATACCAAAGAAAATGGGGTCTCCCCCGTACTTGACTACGATGTTGTTCGGTATGCCCATAATACCTCGAGTAACACCTCTCTCTATTTCCCTTTTGCATCATCTAGCCTTTTCTTCAAGTTTTGGATAATGGTTTTGTTGGTGAACTCGGCCTATCCATTTGCACTTGGGTGGTAAGGTGCCGATAGGATTCTTTTGATTTTATGGTCCTCGAGGAATTTTGTCACTTTGCTGTCGATGAACTGTTTTCCATTGTCACATGTTATTTTGGCGGGTATCCCGAACCGGCATATGATGTGGTCCCATATGAAATCGATGACTTCTTTTTCTCTTACCTTCTCGAAGGCTTGTGCTTCAACCCATTTTGAGAAATAATCAGTCATAAACAAAAGGAATCTAGCTTTACCTAGCGCCGTTGGTAGGGGGCCGATGGTGTCCATCCCCCATTTCATGAATGGCCACGGGGATAGGATCGAGTGGAGTTGTTCACCGGGTTGATGAATTATTGGTGCAAATCTCTGGCATTAGTCACACTTCCGAACAAACTCCTTGGTATCTTTTTCCATGTTGTCCCAATAATATCCTACTCTGATCACCTTACTAACCAGAGAGTCTACACCAGAATGGTTCCCACAGGAGCCTTCGTGTATTTCCCATAGTACATAATCTATATCCCTGGGTCCCAAGCACACTACCAGTGGTCCATCGAAGGTTCTTCTACATAACACTCCATTTTCATCGAGCGATAATCGAGTTGCTTTAGCTCGGAGTGTTCTTGACTCCTTTGGGTTCGAAGGGAGCTTCCTATGCTTTAAATAATCAATGTACTTGTTCCTCCAATCCCATGTTAAGCTTGTCGAGTTAATATCTGCATGCCCTTCTTCGATCACTAACTTTGATAACTGGATGACAGCCCCGGGGACGATATTGTCTTCTTTGACTAACGATCCCAAGTTTGCTAGTGCGTCGGCCTCGCTGTTCTGTTCTCGAGGTACATGATCCAGTGTCCATTCCTTGAAGCGGTACAGAATTATTTGAAGTTTGTCCAAGTACCTCTGCATTCGATCATCTCGAACCTCGAAGCTTCCTTTTACATGGTTCACTACCAAAAGGGAATCATGTTTTGCCTGAATGACCTCTACTCCAAGGCCCTTGGCTAGTTCAAGACCTGCGACGTGGCTTCATACTCGGCATCACTGTTAGTCACTTTAGAAGTTTTGATAGATTGCCTAATAATACTTCCCGTAGGAGATTTCAAAACGATACCGAGCCCGGACCCTTTCACATTCGAGGCACCGTCTGTGAAGAGGGTCCAAACCCCCGCCAATGTACCCGTTTTTAGCAAGAGTTCCTTTTCTACTTCGGATATGAGGGCAGGTGCGAATTCGTCCACGAAGTACGCCAAAATTTGAGACTTGATGGCCGTCTGAGGTTGATATTCGATGTCATATCCTCCAAGTTCGATAGCCCACTTGGCCAATCTGCCCAATAATTCAGGCTTATGCAAGACATTTCGAAGTGGATATGTAGTTAGTACACATATAGGATGGCATTGAAAATATGGTTTTAATTTTGTAGATGCGCTTATTAATGCACGAGCTAATTTTTCCAAATGTGGATACCTAGCTTCAGTATCCCCTAGGGTTTGACTCATATAATATACAGAAAATTGCGTACCTTGCTCTTCTTGAACCAACACGCCACTTACCGCTACCTCTGACACGGACAGATACAAGTAGAGTGTTTTACCCTCCTTCGGAGTATGGGGCAAAGGAGGGCTCGAGAGATACCGTTTTAATTCTTCCAGGGCTTGCTGGCACTCTGGGGTCCATGCGAAGTTGTTCTTTTTTTAAGCAGGGAGAAGAAATGACGGCTTCGATATGATGATCTCGAGATGAATCGACCTGAGGCAGCTATCCGTCCGGTTAGTCGTTGCACGGCTATCACATTGTTCACCATAGTGATTTCCTCAATGGCTTTGATTTTATCGAGATTCATTTCGATGCCCCTGTTCGATACTATGAAGCCCAGGAACTTGCCCAAGCTGACTCCAAAAGCGCATTTCTCGGGGTTGAGCTTCATGTTATATTTTCTAAGGATGTCGAATGTTACCTGCAAATGGGTCAAATTGTCCTCTGCGCGCAGGGACTTAAGTAACATATCATCAATATAAACTTCTTTCGATTTGCCTATTTGATGCTCGAACATCCTATTAACTAAACGTTGATATGTGGCCCATGAGTTCTTTAGCCCGAAGGGCATTACATTTTAGCAGTATGTACCAAACTTCGTGATGAACAAAGTCTTTTTCCGGTCCTCCAAGTTCATTTGAATCTGATTATAACCGGATTAGGCGTCGAGAAAGGTAAGAATCTCGTAGCCAGCCGTAGCATCGATCAAACGATTGATGTTGGGCAATGGGAAAGAATCTTTAAGGCATGCTTTGTTCAAGTCTTTGTAATCTACACACATTCTTAGTTTATTCCCCTTTTTAGGGACTACACTATGTTAGCTAGTCATTCGGGATATTTTACTTCCCTAATGGATCCTATTTTGAGAAGTTTGGTTACCTCTTCCTTGATGAATGCATGTTTTACCTCAGATTGAGTTCTCCTCTTCTGCTTCACCGGTTTAAACCTGGGATCGACACTTAGTCGATGGGTAGTTATCTCCGGTGGAATTCCTGTCATATCTAAATGGGACCAAGCGAAGCAATCAATATTATCGATGAGAAATTGAATGAGTTTTTTCCTGAGTTTGGGGTTAACCCCGTCCCCAGGTATACCTTTTGTTTTGGAAGATGCTCAATCAATATGACATGTTTGAGTTCTTCGATCGTGGACTTACTTGCATCTGATTCTTCGGGGGAGATGAAAGTTCGAGGGGTGAGGAAATCTTCTCCTTCACTCTCGGCCATCTGTTCATCGGACATTTGTCCCTCGGCTCAACCGAGGGCGCGAGCTGTGATTGCTATTTGGTCACTTGTTCATCTTTTGACTTCTCTGACGTGGATGGAGCCGACATCGATACTAAGTTGTGCACTGCAAACATTTCCTTGGCCGCATGTTTCTCTCCATATACTGTTTTCACACCATCCTTCGTTGGGAACTTCATCATTTGGTGGAGGGTTGATGGTACCGCCCTCATGTTATGGATCCATGGCCTTCCGAGCAAAGCATTGTATCTCATGTCACCTTCGATGACATGAAATTTGGTGTCTTGTATGGTTCCGACCACGTTGACTTGGAGAATGATTTCTCCCTTCGTTGTTTCACTTGCCATGTTAAAGCCATTCAAGACTCGAGAAGCCGGTATGATTCAATTGAGCAACCCGAGCTGCTCTACGACCCTGGACCTGATTATATTCGCTGAACTACCTAGATCCACGAGAACACATTTAACTTGAAATTTATGTAAAAGGATAGAAATTACCAGTGCATCGTTGTGAGGTTTATATAAAGCCTCGATGTCTTCCTCGCTAAATGTCAGGGTGTCCTCGGGCAAGTAATCTCGAGTTCGCTTTTCCCTTGTGATGGATACTTTGGTGCATTTGAATACTGGTTCCTGCGGGACGTCGACTCCGCCGATGATCATGTGAATGACATGTTGGGGTTCTTCTGGTTCACTCTTCCTACCTGCATCCCTCTCCCTGAAGTGATTCTTATCCCGGTCACTTAGGAATTCTCGAAGGTGGCCCTCATTGAATAACTTAGCCACTTCCTCCCTTAGCAGTCTGCAGTCCTCCGTTATGTGACCATGTGTTCCATGACACTTGCACATCAAGTTCGGGTTCCTTTGGGAGGGGTCGGTCTGTATTGGCCTAGGCCACTTAGTATCTTTTATTCTCCCAATAGCCGAGATGATTCCTCATGCATCTATGCTGAAATTGTCTTCTGATAATCGGGGGGCTTCGGCGGGGTAGACATGCTTATCGAACCCGTTCTTGCTCATGAGCCCCCGAGAACATGAACCTTGGTCACTTCTTCGATCACCTTGAGAGGTATTGTGGCTTGGACCGTCGTTTCTCCTATCATATGGTTGATACCATTCCTTGTTGAATCTTAATCCCCGGTCTGTGTCCCTCAGGGGCTTGGCTGTGAACCTATTTGGGTGAACTGAGCCCGAGGGGGCTTCCAACTGGTCATCCTCGACCCTAATTTTCAACTGATACCGATTGTGCACATCCAACCATGTCACATCTGGATACTCGATCAAGTTCTGCTTTAGCTGTCGAGACGCTATCGAGCTTCTTTCATTCAAACCTTGCATGAAGGCCTGAACCGCCCAGTCATCGGAGACCAGATGCAATTCCATTCTTTCTATCTAGAATCGGGACACGAACTCCCTTAGTATTTCGTCGTTCCTCTGCCTTATCTTGAATACGTTCGATTTTCTTATGGCCACCTTTATGGCCCCGACGTGTGCTTTTATGAAGGCATCCACTAACATAGCAAATGAATCAATAGAGTTAGGAGCTAAGTTGTGATACCAGATCATAGCTCCTTTTGATAATGTTTCCCTAAACTTCTTTAATAATACCGACTCGATTTCAGCATCATTCAAATCATTTCCTTTGATCCTACATGTGTACGAAGTAATATGTTTGTTAGGGTTCGTTGTCCCACTGTACTTCGGTATATCAGGCATGCGAAACTTCTTGGGAATGAGCATTGGAGCCTCACTCGAGGGGAAAGGTTTTTGTATGAATTTTTTGGCATCTAGGCCCTTCAAAACTGGAGGTGCTCCCGGTATTTGATCCACCTGGGAGTTTTAAGTTTTCACCTTTTTATCGTTGTATTCTATCCTCTTTTCTCCTGGATTGATTCTTTTAATCAGTCCCTTGAGCATTTTCATGATTGTGGGGTCAGTCCCCGTGCCGCTTTCATCGGGCCTTTCAAGCACAGGTTCGTGTTATGTGTTTACTGGTTCGGCGGTGTTAGGAGTTCTGTTCTGAAGCTGAGCGATGGCGACTTGCGGAGCTTGCAGCATCTGGAATATCACCTGGAGGCTGACTCATCCTTCTTTCGGTCCTCGTGTTTCCTGACCTTCAGCCTGGGCTTCCCTGCGTCCATTCCTTACGGGGTCTGTGCCTGCTTCCGTATTTAGAGCGTTGTGAGAGCTGATATCAATTGGCTCCACGTTTGCACTCCCTCAGCATTTATAGGTGGTACACCGAGCCCTATGTCGTTGTTTTCTCCAAGTCCCTCACTGTCATGAGCAGGTACATTTTGTGTGCTAGACATATTTTGGCCTGAAATCAAAAATTCTTTGACAAGAAAAAGTGTGAAGATACGTGAGTGACAATGGGGGGCCTGAAATCACTATTATTTTGTGTGCTAGACATATTTTGGCCTGAAATCACTATTATCTTTAGCCCCACGGGGGGCGCCAAACTATTTACCTCGAAAAATGTGAGTGACAATTAAAGATATTTTTGTGGTTTTAAAGATACGTGATATATTTTAATACTAGTGATTAAACAAGTATTGAGCTTAAGTAAGAAGAAATAATAAACTAAATTAATGTTGCTAAAATAGTAGGGGGCCTCGAGCTCGTCTATCCAAGGACCTCGAGGTCAGCTAAGACCAAGAAGGTACGAACAATAAAGTAAAGGTAATAAAGGTGAAAAGTAATTGCTGAACACGTTAAACAAGAGAAGAATAAGAATGTTCTATTGCTGTAAAATGATCTGATCCCTTACAGAATGGTTGGGGTCCCCTTTATATAGAGGGGGAAATCCCAATATAGTACATTCCTCATAAAATTAAAGAATTCTATTGGTATAGGTGTATAACGGCCTAGTATGGATCTATACCATTTCGTACAAACCTTATCCTTTAATTAATGCCCTAATCCACGTGTTCCTGAGAAGTTCCTGCTCTTTCTTGATTAACTTCGAGATTGTGATGCCCTTGATATAGATCGTGTCAGGCCTTCAATTATCTTCCTCGAGGAGGGTGTCCCTTAGTCGGATCCGATCTCCACTTCTGTCATGCCCCAATCCTCGGGGAGCGCGACCGACGCACAACCGAGTGAACCCGGTCGAGCAAGCCTATCCAGCCTTTCCTACCCGACTCATTCAATATCCGAAGAAGTAATGCATCACCAATTGTTAAACACGGGAGAGATTAGTTATAAAAATACATAAACGTTGCTAGTTAAATTTTTACTTAAACATAACATGCCATAGTTAAGTTTCCAAAAGTACATACAATTTACAATCTAGTGGAGAAGAGTTTCAAAATACAATGTGATCCAATGACCACCTCGGCACCCATACATGACCCACATAAACGTCTATGGAGCCTCTAAGGATACAAAAGACCAATATGACAATGCCGGCAACAAGGCCCCGACTATACCTCAAAATCTGGAAATTTTTACAAAAGAGGAACTACAAACCCCTAGGAGAAATGGGAGCTCACCAAGACTGTTGTAAGGAGAGAAAGAGAGCACCACTATCTGCTATTGGTGCTATCTGCGATGGAACCACCTACATCCATTCAAAGATGTAGCGCCTCCGGCAAAAGGGACGTTAGTACTATTGAATAACACTAGTATGTAAGGCAAACACAATTCTTAATAGGATAAATAGTAAACAAATAGAAGGCAGTTATAACATCAACAAGTACTTCACAAGGTTATAAGGAAATGCCAAATAAGAACCACATCATTTCGATTCAATCTTTTCATCTCTTTAGGTTAGTAATCTTTAGTGCCAAGTGCCACAACCCATAATGCCACCGTGTTTTTACACGGAGTCTGGTCTTGACCCGACCGGCTAAGCCACCCCAAGTGAGACATATCCAAATCTACAATGATAATCAGAAATCCAACGTAAATGCCACCATGCGTATAGCATGGCGTCCGATCTCGACCCGATCGGCTAAGCCATCTCACTTGGGACATAGCCTCTTTCAATTATTCCTTAGTTCACATTTCTTTCCATTTTTTTCCATTACATGGCACAAACACACCCCATTTATTAATTAATTCTTGGCATTTGGACACATTTTTATAAGTCAAGTCTTTCCCTTTTTTGTTCGTGCAAATAACTTCATCATCCATGACGACAAGTGCTATCATATAAGGCATGCACACATAAGGAAAGGAAAGAAGAACACTTGGAGAACATAATCACATTTTCAACTATCATGATTTCAGGGTAAACACTTAGAACAAATTTGGAACAAAATCTTTCAACCCAACACATTAAGGCAATTCATCTAGCATGATCAACTCTGAACTCACGCCAATTATTCGGACACCAAAAGTTCAACCCTAAGAAGAAGAGGGTTAGCCATACATACCTCAATAGAGCTTTTCTTAAATTCTTACAATAATTCCGGAACTCTTAGCCACTTCGATCTATTTTATGGGAATTACAAGTTGAACTAAAAATTAAAGAGATAATCAAGATTCTAGCTCACTTGAGCACGTTTTCAAGCACTAAGTGTGCATTATGATTTTAAGACCTTTTTGTGAAAGATTCTATCATCCTACACCCCCATTTGTTACATTCTTAGCTCACAATCTCCCCATACCCTTTTATCATATATGCATGCAAGATAATCAACCCTTATACCCATGAACCCATTTGTTAATTACTTATTTTAGTAGGAATTTCGAATCAAAGGTTAGGGCACAAGTTCTTACCTCTTAGGATGAAGGCCTAGTAACTTTACTTGATAATCTTCAAAGACTTGGGCAAGGATTGAATAGAGACTTGGTGAGGATCACTTTCTCCCTCTAGAACTCTTTCTCTCACTCTAAATGTAGTAGAAAATAGCACAAGAGGGTCTAATTGGGTATTTTTAATGGAGTGGGGTCGGGTTTTAAAAGTTAGAAAATAGGAGCCCCGACTCAATCTACGGTCGCATATGCGACCGCATAATTGATATGCGGCTTGCAAAAGGAACCGCAAAAGTAGCCCTCAAGACTTGAATACCTTCCCGGGAATGCGACCAATATGCGGTCCACATACCTATTCTGCGGTCGCATAATGCACCGCAAAACTGCCCTATGCAAAAATCCCAAGGAGGTTATGCGATCCGCATATCTATTATGCGATCGCATAATTGGCCGCATAGTTGTCATCAAAATTAGTCAACATTCTGACTCACTCTGCGGCAGATATGCGGCCGGCATTGCTATTATGTGGTTGCATAATGGGCCGCAGAAATGCGCTCTTCTGCAAAAACATTTTCCCTTAACATTTTTCCAAACCACGGGAATTTTATAAATTTCTAACACACATTCTTAACTTGGCACTACGAGATTTCGGATTTTTGAGTAAAAATTTCACGGGGCCTTACATCCTCCCCCACTTAAGATCATTCGTCCTCGAATGAGGAACAAGGTTTACTTATCAGCACCTTATGCAACTTCAGTTCCACGTCACGTACCAACAACCCCCACTTTGGCTAACTCTCTAGATTTCCAAAAATTTTGCTAGAGTTTCCTTTGTATCTAGGCCTATCCACCTACCAGAGAGCCCCTGAAACACATCTTAACAATATATATATATGATCAAATAACACGACGGAACGCATAACAACACCAATTGAGGCCTCATGAAGGACATATAACTAGAAAGGAATGTCTTTATATTAATTGAACAAGTAACACAAAAATTTAGGGGAAACAATTTCATAGAACTATTGAATGGTTATTCAACCAGATGGGGGTACTTCTCTTTCATTTCATTCTCGGCTTCCCAATTAGCTTCTTCGACTTGCTGATTTTGCCATAATACCTTTACGGATGCAATTTTTTTGTTCCTCAACTTCTGGACATGTGTATCAAGAATAGCAATCGGGACCTATTCATATAACAATTCTTCACTAACCTCAATGATCTCAACCGGCACAATAGTGGACGGATCTCCAACTACCTTTTTCAGCATGGACACATGGAATACCTGGTGCACTTGTGACATTTAAGGTGGCAGCTCAAGCTTGTACGCTACCTGACCTATCCTTTGAATGATTCTATATGGTCCGACATACCTCAGACTCAATTTCCTTTCTTCCCAAACTGCATGATACCCTTCATGGGGATACCTTCAAGAACACCCAATTATCTTCCTTGAACTCTAAGTCTCTGCGACGAACATCCGAATAGGATTTCTGATGACTCTGAGCAGTTTTCAACCGCTTTTTTATAATTTTAACCTTCTCCATAGCTTGGTGCACAAGGTCTGGTCCTATCAGCTCGGCTTCTCCAACCTCGAACCACCCAATCGGCGACCTACATCTTCTACCATAGAGTGCCTCAAACGGCGCCATCTGAATACTGGCATGGAAGTTGTTGTTGTAAGCAAATTCTATAAGCAGAAAATGATCATCACAGCTACCCTTGAAGTCAAGCACGCAACATGTCCTCAAGCGTCTGAATAGTCCGTTCTGCTTTCCCGTCAGTCTATGGATAGAAAGATGTACTGAGATTTACCTGCGTACCCAACCCTTGCTGAAATTTCTTCCAGAAATTAGTTGTGAACTGGGCCCCCCCGATCGGAAATGATGGAAACGGGTGTGCCATGAAGCCTGACTATTTCCTTGATATACAATTGAGCATATTGTTCTGCAGTGTCGGTGGATTTAACTGGTAAGAAGTGTGCCGATTTCGTGAGTCGATCCACGATTACCTAAATTGAGTCGAACTTACATGGAGTGCGTAGTAACCCCACCACAAAATCCATATTGATCATTTCCCATTTCCACATTGGAATTTCTATACTATGAGCTAACCCACCGGGCCTTTGATGTTCGACCTTCACTTGCTCACAGTTTGAACATTTTGCCACAAAGTCCGCTACGCCCCTCTTCATGTCATTCCACCAGGAAACTTCCTTGAGGTCATGATACATTTTCGTAGAACCTGGGTGCACGGAATATCTAGACGTGTGGGCTTCTGCCATGATTCTTTCTCGAAGACCATCCTCGTTTGGAACACAGAGTTGCCCCTGGTATCGTAATGTACTGTCTTCCATGCCAAGAGAAAAAGTCGTAGTCTTGTGTTTATGAATCCCTTGCTTCAGTTGTGCCAATACTGGATCATTGTATTGTTTTTCCTTGACCTCTGCCACAAGCGATGATTCTGCCCTGTTCCGCACAATCACTCCCCATTCGCTAGAGTTCGCAAGACGAACTCCCAAACTGGCCAACTGGTGAACCTATGTGGCCAAGGGCCTTTGACCTGCCTCCAAGTGAGCCAAACTACCCATAGATTTCCGACTAAGAGCTTCCGCTACCATATTAGCTTTCCTGGGATGATACAGAATGTCGATGTCATAATCTTTGAGCAACTCAAGCCACCTTCTTTGCCTCAAGTTCAATTCTTTCTGTTTGAAAATGTATTGAAGGCTCTTGTGGTCCGTGAATACATCCATATGGACTCCATACAAATAATGACGCCAGATTTTCAATGCAAAAACCACCGCTGCCAGTTCTAAGTCATGAGTTGGGTAGTTCTTTTCATGATTCTTAAGTTGCCGTGAAGCATAATCTATAACCTTACTATGTTGCATTAATACACACCCAAGACCGATCCTTGAAGCATCGCAATACACCACAAACCCTTCTGTACCATCTAGTTGGGCCAATACCGACGGCGAAGTCAATCTTGACTTCAATTCTTGAAAACTCCTTACACAATCATCGGACCACTGGAACCTGGCCGCTTTATGCGTCAATTTGGTCAATGGAGAGGCAAGAGTAGAGAATCCCTCCACGAACCTCCTATAATACCCGACCAAATCCAAGAAACTGCGAATCTCCGTCGGAGTGGTAGGTCTAGGCCAATCCTTTACCGCGACGATCTTTTGAGGTTCAACCTTAATTCCTTCTCTGGAGACGACATGCCCCAGAAATGTAACAGATTCAAACCAAAATTCATATTTTGAGAATTTTGCATACAATTGGTGCTGATGAAGAGTCTGCAGAACTGCTCTAAGGTGGTCGGCATGATCTTCCCGACTTCGTGAATATACAAGGATGTCGTCAATGAATACTATCACAAAGGAGTCAAGAAACGGCTTGAAGACTCGGTTCATAAGATCCATGAAAGCTGTCGGGGCATTTGTTAGCCCGAAAGACATTACCATAAATTCAAAGTGCCCATACTGGGTTCTAAAAGCTATTTCGGAATATCTTAATAAATTTCTAACACACATTCTTAACTTGGCACTACGAGATTTTGGGTTTTTGAGTTAAAGTTTCACGGGGCATTACAACTTCGAGTCTCCTAGGATCGGACCTATAGCCCGTTTTAAGAATTCAAAATATCAAGCTCCTCGATTTTGACCGCATACAACAAGTACTCTGAAGGAGACTCTGCTGGCTATGGATCGTCTCATAAGATGCAGCTTATCTAAGTCTCAGTGTCAACCACGCCGCTGCACCCACAAGGCCACTAGAAAAACAAGTGCCTATAAAACAAAATATACGGCAAGTGTAGTATGAGTACGAAAACAACGCATATCCAGTAAGCATCCAGTCTAATCTCGAAGAAGTAGTGACGAGAGGTTGACTCCGACATTACTAGGCCAAAAATAACATACCGATAATATGATAAATCATGAATTTTTATAAAATGACTGTAATCTCAATAACATGAAACAAGTAAATAATTCTTTTGTTAATAGGAGATTTTCAACTTTATTTTCATTATTTATCAACTTATCACAGGCCAATGAGGCAATATCATTTACTATCAATGTCAAAGCAATCAATTCAACCATGCTCAAGTCATGCCAAGGTCGTACGGCCCGATCCAACATAATATTAAATTGTGCATTGCCGGAGGGTTGAACGACGCAAATCATAGATGCATCTATTTAATCTACCGAGGCGTTCGTCCCGTTCCACAAAAGAAAAATACAATCAAATAGTCAATCAATTATTTATCAAGGAGCATTTATCCAAGGAAATGTCAATCCTCTTTTAGCGATCAAGAAAATGAAGTTTAACCTTTAAAAAATTTATTTACCAATTCGATATGATTTAAACAATTTAAATTGACAATAAGGTTACAAATATTGCAAGAATAGCAAGCTTTTGGGTCCTAGACTACCCGGACTTAAGCATAATAGTAGCTACGCATGGACTCTCATCACCTCTTGATATAGCTCCCACAGATAGAAGCACATATTGAATTATTTCACCTATGGGGTCAATTCCCTCTTACAAGGTTAGAAAGGAGACTTACCTAGCCCTGAAGTTCCATAACCAGCTCCCAAGCCCTTCTGAAGACTCAAACCTATGCCCAATACTCTAAAACTAATCAATAATTATGCAAATTCAATAATACATACTCAAATACTCATTATAATCCTATTTATAATAAATTCCCGACTCCGCTTGAAAAGTCGATAAAATCACCCTCAGACCCACCTGCCCGAATTCCGAAAATTTTGAAGATAAACTCTACCCATAACCCCACGAACTCAAATATATAATTTGTTTCCAATTCCATGCCCAAATTCGTGGTCAAAATCCAAAAATACCAATTTCTAGGTTCTTCTTCAAAATCCCAAATTTTCTATAATTTTTCATGTCTAAATCCATATATAAACCTTGTATTTAACTCAAAACTAGTAGAAATCACTTACCTCTTGATGATGATGGAACCCCTCTCAGAATGCTCTCAAAAATCGCCCAAGACCAAGTGGAAAATGAGGGAAATGGGCTATGTTTCGGATTAAAAAGCCTTTGCACCAGACGCAGACGTCGCATTTGCGACCTCTAGCTCGCAAATGCGATGGTCGCAGTTGCGAAAAATGCATCACAAATGCGAAGCCTAGCTTCCCCTACCATGGTCGCATTTGCAACTAAAAATCCCCACAAATGCGAAGAGGACAGCATCACAATAGCGATAACTCTTTCGCAAATGCGATCTTCCCTCAACAGCCCCAAGTTCGCAATGCGAACCTACCTTCACAAATGTGATGGTCACATTTGTGACCAATGCATCACAAATGCGATCACAGCAGAACCAGCAATCCAATTTCTTCACAAAATACTCCGAAGCTACTCCGAAAAAGCACCCATGCCCTTGGGGCTCTAAACCAAACACCTACACTAGTCTAGAAATATAACAAGAACTTGCTAGAGGCCTTAAATCACATCAAACAACATCGAATTCATGAATCACACCCCAATTCAAGCTTAATGAACTTTAGATCATCAAGCTTCTACATTCGATGCCAAAACCTATCAAATCACGTCCGATTGACCTCAAATTTTACACACAATTCACATTCGACATTACAGACCTACTTTAACTTCTGAAATCAGAATCCGATCCCGATATCAAAAAGTCCTCTTCTGGTCAAACTTCTCAAAACCCTTCCAATTTCTAACTTTCACCAAACGACTCCAAAATGACCTAGGGACCCTCCAAATTCACTTCCGGACGCGCCCCCAATATCAGAATCGCTATACGGAGCTATTCTCAGACTCGGAATCTAAACGGACATTGATTAAATAAAAATGCACTTCAACCCAAATTCATGAAATTCTTCCAAAATGCTAACCTCCACTATAGGCGCCGAAACACTCTCGAATCATCCAAAACCCGATTCGAACATATGCTCAAGTCCGAAATCATCATACAAACCTGCTAGAATTTTCAAATTCCGATTCCGAGGTCTTTTACTCAAAAATCCAGCCTTAGTCAATTCTTCCAACTTAAAGCTTTCGAAATGAGAATTTTCTTTCCAAATCAACTCCGAACTTCCCGAAATTCAATTTCGACCACGCGTATAAGAAGTAATACCTGAAATAAAGCTGCTCATGGCCTCAAACCGCCGAACGATAAATTAGAGTTCAAAATGACCGATCGGGTGATTACATCTGGCATACCATCTATTTGATCTAATTCCTCAATCACCTCGGGTGTGGATACTATTTCATTGGAGGGAAACCATCCGCTTTTTTCGCAAAAGGAGGTGAAGTAGTAAGGTCTAACCAACCTAGAGATTAGATTGTTTCAGGCGACACCCATTCAGAAGATACCACTGATTTATCACTCTACAAAGGATTCCCTGTTGCAGTCGAAGAAGAAGCCACCGTCATAGCTACTGGTAATCGAGAAACTATAGAACTACCAAATGCTACTAATGGTTGTAGTTTCTGACCTCGTCCTCGTCCTCGTCCTCTTCCTCTTCCTCTTCCCCGTCCCTTAGCCGTGGTCGAAGACACGAAGGCACATGTTAGCTATCATACACCTAGCACCATGAGGGAGATCTTCCTTCGTATTTTCATATATAATATAATTATAGACTTGTAATAGGTCATAGAATAAAAATCAGTCAATTACATATTATATAATTGTCGTTGTTAAAAAGAATATAGAGAAAGACTTTTCTGCTAAACTTATACTCCTATATGATTTTTTGGGTGTATAATAGTATTTTCATTACTCTTCGATCAATCTATCCTTCTATAAAATTTATATACCAGAAAATATAAATACACATTCTAATAAATACTATAATAAGATATAAATTATTATATCCATAAAAATATCATCATCATCATTGGAAACATAACTTTAGTGTTATTTCAGTATATTATCTTTCGTTTCTAAAGATAATTATAGTAGAGACAGAGTTACAAGAGCCAAAAAAGATTCAATTAAATTCTTTTTATAAAAAAATTACATTACACAGATAAGCAGGGGCATATCTAGAGTATAGTGTATGGGTTCCTGGGAACCCATTAACTTTTGCAAAGATCTTGTATTTTTATTAATAAATTTACTAAATATCTTTATATATCTAATTATGAACTTAGTTATTATGGTATATTAATTTGAGATTGCGACAGGAACCCATAAACTTCAAATTCTGAATCTGTCATAGCGACCAACTTTGATCGCTAAAGTGAGACCCAGTTATAATATTTTAATAAATATATATTTATGTATAATTTTTATAAAATATAAATAAATATAATTCAAAATTTAGCGACCAAAGTTGGTCGCCAATGTGGGACCCAGTTCTAACGTTTAACAATTTTTATTATTAATTTAAATATTATATAAAATATAAATAAATCTGATTAAATTTTAGTGACCAAATTTGGTCTCTAATTTAAATTCATGTACATTTAGTGACCAACTTTGGTCGCTAAATTAAATTCATTTAAAGTTAGCGACCAAAGTTGGTCTCTATATGGTCAAATTTAAAAATCACTTTTGTGTTTACTATGTAAATAATATAAATGTAAGTCGTTAATAATTTTGTAATACAAGGGATGAATAGTACTACGAAGCGGGCGTGTGTGTCTATATATACAATATATGTACTTACGCTATACTATGCACTAAGTATAAGTGTATGAGGTAATACCGTATCGAATATAGCTTATATATATATATATATATATAATATATGTACTTACGCTATACTATACACTAAGTATAAGTGTATGAGGTAATACCGTATCGAATACAGCTTATATATATAATATATATACTTACGCTATACTATGCACTAACTATAAGTGTATTAGGTAATACCGTATCGAATACAACTTATATATATATATATAATATATATATACTTACGCTATACTATGCACTAAGTATAAGTGTATGAGGTAATACCGTATCGAATACAGCTTATATATATATATAATATATGTACTTACGCTATACTATGCACTAACTATAAGTGTATTAGGTAATACCGTATCAAATACAGCTTATATATATATAATATATGTACTTACTCTATAATATGCACTAAGTATAAATGTATGAGGTAATACCGTATCGAATACAACTTATATATATAATATATGTACTTACGCTATACTATGCACTAAGTATAAGTGTATGAGGTAATACCGTATCGAATATAGCTTATATATATAATATATGTACTCACGCTATAATATGCACTAAGTATAAGTGTATGAGGTAATACCGTATCGAATACAGCTTATATATATACAATATATATACTTACGCTATATTATGCACTAAGTATAAGTGTACTAGGTAATACCGTATCGAATATAGCTTATATATATATATATAATATATATACTTACGCTATACTATGCACTAACTATAAGTGTATGAGGTAATACCATATCGAATACAACTTGTATATATATAATATATGTACTTACGCTATACTATGCACTAAGTATAAGTGTATGAGGTAATACCGTATCGAATACAACTTATATATATACAATATATATACTTACTCTATATTATGCACTAAGTATAAGTGTACTGGGTAATACCGTATCAAATACAGCTTATATATATATATAATATATGTACTTACGCTATACTATGCACTAAGTATAAGTGTATGAGGTAATACCGTATCGAATATAGCTTATATATATATATATATATATATATATATATATACATACGCTATACTATGCACTAACTATAAGTGTATTAGGTAATAGCGTATCGAATACAGCTTATATATATATATATATATATAT
The DNA here is from genome assembly GCF_000393655.2 of Nicotiana sylvestris. Taxonomy (NCBI): domain Eukaryota; kingdom Viridiplantae; phylum Streptophyta; class Magnoliopsida; order Solanales; family Solanaceae; genus Nicotiana; species Nicotiana sylvestris. The sequence continues at coordinate 72,738,309 of NC_091062.1, forward strand.
ATTTTTTGAAATAGCGACCAACTTTGGTCGCTATTTTGGTCAAACAGTCAGAATATAGCGACCAAAGTTGGTCGCTATGTCTAAAAATTCAAAACTGTTTTACCCACCAAAATAGCGACCACCGTTGGTCGCTATTTTAATTACATAACTCTCAAAACCGGGATCCCCTCCCATTCTTTCTAAAAAATTCCCAAAATCCCTCTTTTCTCTCTCACACTCAAACCCCACCCCCCTTCCAACTCCCACCACCAGGCCCCACCCATGCCACCAACGACCACCGCTCAGCTGTCGCCGTCGCCGTCGCCTCTGCCGCTGTTGCGTCTCTCCTTCTCCACCTCCTAAAAATTCAAGGTTAGAATTACAAACCTAGGGTTTCAATTAGTGTTTCAATTGTTTATTGTTTCAACCTAGAATTAGTGTTTCAATTGATTATTTAACATTGTATTTTATAGAAACCTAGGGTTTAGATTGTATTTATCATTATTTAACATTTTATAGAAATCTAGGGTTTAGGGTATGGGTTGAATATTTAGGCTAGGCTTTATTGAGTATTTCTCCTTCAATATTTTAGTAAGCAATAGATACTAATTTAACGTCAAAGACTTGATTCATAGGTAGATATATATTAGGGTATAAATTGAACTTTTAGTTTAATCTTGATTAGTTTATAGGTAGATATTTAATATAGACACATGATAGTATATTTGGATTTTCTCTTAAAGTTCAAGACAATGTTAATGTTTAAGGCCTTAAGCGAATCGTTGCGTGGCTCTTGTTTGAGTACAACGAGTCGCCCACTTTTAGGATATAAATTGAACTTTTAGTTTAAGTTTAAACTCGTAGGATACGAATATAACTTATAGTTTTTAGGTTTTGTTCTTGTGAATTGAACTTGTAGGATATAAATTGAACCTTTTAGGATACGAGTTGAATTTTTAGGATATGAATTGAACCTTTTAGGTATGAGTTGAACCTTTAGGATATAAATTGAACTTAAACTCGTAGGATATGAATATAACTTTTAGGATATAAATTGAAGCTTTTATGTATGAGTTGAACCGTTAGGATATGACTTGAACTTTTGTGGATATAAATTGAACCTTTTAGGATATGAGTTGAATTTTTAGGATATGAATTGAACCTTTTAGGTATGAGTTGAAGCTTTTAGGATATAAATTGAACTTTTAGTTTAAGTTTAAACTCGTAGGATATGAATATAACTTTTAGGATATAAATTGAAGCTTTTATGTATGAGTTGAACCTTTAGGATATGACTTGAACTTTTGTGGATATGAATTGAAGCTTTTATGTATGAGTTGAACCTTTAGGATATAAATTGAACCTTTTAGGTATGAGTTGAATTTTTAGGATATAAATAGAAATTTTAGGATATGACTTGAACTTTTGTGGATATGAATTGAACCTTTAGGATATAAATTGAACTTTTAGTTTATGTTTAAACTCGTAGGATAAGAATTGATGAACTTTTAGTTTTTAGGTTTTGTTCTTGTGAATTGAACTTGTACGATATAAATTAAAGCTTTTATGTATGACTTGAACTTTTTAGAATATGAATTGAAACTTTTAGGATATGAGTTGAACTTTTGGGAAATAAATTGAACCTTTAGGATATGTATTGAACCTTTAGGATATGACTTGAAGTTTTAGTTTATGTTTAAACTCGTAAGATATGAATATAACTTTTAGTTTTTAGGTTTTGTTCTTGTGAATTGAACTTGTAGGATATAAATTGAAGCTTTTATGTATGACTTGAACTTTTTAGGATATGAATTAAAACTTTTAGGATATGAGTTGAACTTTTAGGAAATAAATTGAACCTTTAGCATATGTATTGAACCTTTAGGATATAAATTGAACTTTTAGTTTATGTTTAAACTCGTAGGATAAGAATTGATGAACTTTTAGTTTTTAGGTTTTGTTCTTGTGAATTGAACTTGTACGATATAAATTAAAGCTTTTATGTATGACTTGAACTTTTTAGAATATGAATTGAAACTTTTAGGATATGAGTTGAACTTTTGGGAAATAAATTGAACCTTTAGGATATGTATTGAACCTTTAGGATATGACTTGAAGTTTTAGTTTATGTTTAAACTCGTAAGATATGAATATAACTTTTAGTTTTTAGGTTTTGTTCTTGTGAATTGAACTTGTACGATATAAATTGAAGCTTTTATGTATGACTTGAACTTTTTACGATATGAGTTGAAACTTTTAGGATATGAGTTGAACTTTTAGGAAATAAATTGAACCTTTGGGATATGTATTGAACCTTTAGGATATGACTTGAAGTTTTAGTTTATGTTTAAACTCGTAAGATATGAATATAACTTTTAGTTTTTAGGTTTTGTTCTTGTGAATTGAACTTGTAGGATATAAATTGAAGCTTTTATGTATGACTTGAACTTTTTAGGATATGAATTGAAACTTTTAGGATATGAGTTGAACTTTTAGGAAATAAATTGAACCTTTAGCATATGTATTGAACCTTTAGGATATGACTTGAACTTTTAGTTTATGTTTAAACTCGTAGGATATGAATATAACTTTTAGTTTTTAGGTTTTGTTCTTGTGAATTGAACTTGTAGGATATAAATTGAAATTTTAGGATATGAGTTGAATTTTTAGGATATAAATAGAAATTTTAGGATATGACTTGAACTTTTGTGGATATGAATTGAACCTTTAGGATATAAATTGAACTTTTAGTTTATGTTTAAACTCGTAGGATAAGAATTGATGAACTTTTAGTTTTTAGGTTTTGTTCTTGTGAATTGAACTTGTACGATATAAATTGAAATTTTACGATATGACTTGAACTTTTTACGATATGAGTTGAACCTTTAGGATATGACTTGAACTTTTGTGGATATGAATTGAAGGTTTAGGATATGAATTGAACTTTTAGTTTATGTTTTGGAATTTTAGATTGCCAGAGGATTATTAGAAGAGGTTGATGACGTTATTAGACAAGCAATAGAACTTCCACCAAGAATAACTAAGACACAGTACCTGGCAAAGTGTGCCTTTAATTGTTCTTCTCATTAGCGACAATGATGATGAGAAGGCAATGACATGTGTTTCAAATAGTGATGGTGTAGGTAGGAATTTAGTATTTTCTAAGTAGATAAAAGAAGAGCTTATAGAGTAATTCTGTACTTCATTTTCCATGAGGAAAAGAAGTTTAATTGAGAGTGACAAGGTTGATGAAGACGGAATATGTTCCGTTGGTCATGGCAGTTCCCATAGAATGAGGATCATAAGACTCTATGATGACAGAGATTATAGGAAGTTTTGTTCTAAATTTTCTTTCAAGTCTGATCCGTACAAGCTTAATGTGATATTAGTGATATTTCTTCGGATTCAGACAATGATTTGACCGACAAAAGTATGGAAATGCTCTTAAAAAGAATTAAAGGTAAAATCTTTTCAGCATCCTTCTCTACCAAGAAAAACATTTTACCTTTAATTCTTTTTAAGAGCATTTCCATACTTTTGTCGGTCAAATCATTGTCTGAATCCGAAGAAATATCACCAATATCATATTAAGCTTGTACGGATCAGACTTGGAAGAAAGTTTAGAACAAAACTTCCTATAATCTTTGTCATCATAGAGTCTTATGATCCCCGCTTTATGGGAACTGTCATGACCAACGGAAAATATTCCGTCTTCATCAACGTTGTCACTATCAATCAAACTTCTTTTCCTCTTGGAAAGTGAAGTAGAGAATTCCTCTATAACCTCTTTTATCTACTTAGGAAATGTTAAATCCTACCTATACCATCACTATTTTGAAACACATGTCGTTGCCTTCTCATTATCATTGTAGCTATAGAGATCAACAATTGATCAAAGACACACCCTGTCAGGTACTGTATCCAAGTTATTCTCTGTATCCAAGTTCATCTCGAGTAATAGTACCACGAGGATAATCACCAAAGCCACCAGACAACTTTATGATGCCAATGAAGCAAGATGAGCTATTCAATGAAACTCGTATTGTAAAGAAGAAGAAAGAGACTGATTCAGAAAGGAGGGTCGAATCTCGACTATATACATGTAACGTTTTTACTTTTCATTAAGTATTTTGATTTACTTTTATATAAATTTTGAAATACTAATTCAATATATATAATTTTTCATATAGGTTCGCTTCACATGCAGCTGACGTGGGAGAATTCATACGCAGTCAACCACCTAATGAATCGGGCGAGGCAATCCAACTTTCGGACGAGGATGCTGAAAGAACACTCCTTGAGTACTTTATATACTTTGAACTAGACAAAAAAATTTAGTTCTATTGTGTTAGTTCTTTTTAGTTCGAATGGGCTTGTAATAAGCGTTAACTTAGTTTTGTTAGCTTAATGTGTTAGTTCTATTGATTGTTGCTTTTAATTGTTGTTGTTGTTGTTGCTGGCATAAAATGCCTGTTTAGGATGTTTGGTAAGCTGGCAGGTGGTGTAGCTGCCAAAACAGGCAGTTTCTGCCAAAAATATACCAAGAAAAGCGACCAACTTTGGTCTCTATTTGGTCGCATTTCACTATAAAAAAAATAATTTTCTGGGCAATAGCGACCAACCTTGGTCGCTACCTGCCCAGATTTCTATTAAAAAAATACAATTTCTGGAAATATAGCGACCAATGTTGGTCGCTTATCTTTAAAAAAAATTAAATTCTTGAATTTAGCGACCAACTTTGGTCTTTATTGTCCAGATTTTAAAATATAATATTTGGATTAGAGACCAAAGTTGGTCGCTTTCTAATGATTAATGATAAATTAAAAACAACGTATTTCATATGTAGAGACCAACTTTGGTCGCCAAATTTATATTATTAAATTAATATAGCGACCAAAGTTGGTCACTAAAGTCAAAATCAGAATATTTGGTCCTTTTACCTTAAAGACCAAAGTTGGTCGCTAATTAACGACCAACTTTGGTCCCTAAAATAAAGGGACCAGCAATATTGCGACCAGATATGTTTGGTCGCTTTTTGGTCGCTTTTAGGCCTATAATCGCTTTTTGTGGTCGCTTTTTACCGAATTTCTAGTAATGATTGGTTAGGAAAGTCACTTTACTTTTTTAATTGAAAAGCCGCTCAATTTTTCTCCTTGTAACTGAAAACTCACTCTATGCTTTAAGGGAATTATTTGGTATCTTTCTTCTCAACCTAACTATTTAAAAAACTGAAAGTATTCACTAAAATCATTTACCAACCTGCACCATGACTCGATCTCCCTCTCTCTAATTTGAATTATTTGGTGTATTGCTTTATCGAATTATCTGATTTCTTACTTGATCGAACTGCAGTTAATTCTTTAATAGATAATAAGAAACAAAAGTACTTGATTCTGTTCCGTTTAATCATTCCCATATAATGGTCATGTACCTAACTTCATGTAAATTTTAACTTCTAATTTTGTTTCATGGATCACGATCACATATGACAAGTGCATTTGTTTCTTATTATCTTTTGTATTAAAGCGTGTGGATGAGTGTATATATTTGTTAGTAAATATATTGTATGTTTAAGAGTAGGAGAGTTTTTCTTTTCCATATTTGTTAGGACTAGAGTTTGCTACTTGACTTGTATATTTTTTTTTTGGTAATTAACATTTTTATTTCTTAACAAATATTTACATACTGTACTCAAGCTTAATCTGGACAGACACCCCAGATTTTAGCTCCATTCCTGGCCTCATTAACTACTACTACTACAAGAGACAGTTTAGTACTATCTATAGAACAATCCTTACATACTAGGATAGTAGTTGAGTTCCCGTAGTCTTCTTTCCATCCTGTGTTTACTTTCTCCTCTCCCATGCACATCCTGCATTATTGCTCTGCTTAGAGTGACTCCTGGTCGTTGCACTCCTTCGAAGATCCAGTCATTCCTCTCTTACCTTATGTAATACAGTGTTCCTGTCAGTACAAGTGTATACAACTCAGCTGTTGTGCTCCTCCCTCTATAGTATTTTCCTGCCCATTCAAGTTCATTTGCCCACATCATTGGTTGTCTCTGGATCCCTTGCCATTGCAGCATTGCTGTCCATACTCTCGATGAATAGGTACATTTAAAAAATAAATTGCCATACTTGACTTGTATATATATTCTTGTTAATCAATAGAAGAAGGCAAGCTATTTCTCTTCTACAATTGGCCATCGTGTGCTTGCGTGTTTTGGCATACTATCAGAGCCACGGTCGAGTCAAATCATAAGAAACTCGGAGTGACGTACTGTTATAAACTTGTGTTCGAAAATAATTTTTGCAAAAGATAAAACAAACAGAAGCAGAAACAGAATAAATAAAAGTTCCGAGCCCAACAATAAACATTGTTTCCTTAAGGAATTTAATCCCCTCACTGTTGTACAAGGTTATTGGATTAACCCCTCCTAGGATAGAATGGAACAACTATTCTAAAATACCGCCAATGAAAATTACAAAACTTCGTCGAACTCAACAAATGACAATAAACCACACTGATGCTTATGTTTTGCTGTTGGAAAAGAATGTAGAAATGCAGAAGAGAGAGGGGAGAATATGAAGATTTCGACAGTCAGAAAATGAGGCTAAACTTCTGAATTTATAGCCAAACAGTTTGGGTTGAATAGGTGAGAAGATATCTATTCATATGAAGTACCATATAGGCAGAAGTCTGCTCTCGAATTTTAATCTAAAAACGACCGCGAATTTTAAATTACAATTCTGCAAAAAAATATATTAGAAAATATAACAGAAAACGGGAAATAAATTTGGTCTAAAAAATTATCAATTAATCATTTGACCAAACTCGAAGCCAAGCGAGCGACGACGGCGACGACGTGAGGAACCATTTCTTGTTAACTCTTTAAAAGCTAGAAGATGTGCTTCTCTATATAAGCAAAAGGATTTTCTTTCCATTTTCCGATGAAGGACAAAGTGCATTAGTAAAGGAAACAACTTCAAATTTTTCGTTTCCCTCCAAATCTTTTCCCTCCATTTCCCATTCACACCTCTTATCTAATTAAATAAAATCCAACAATTCCCCACATGAATGGGGAATGGCTATCTGAAAATATGCATGCATGAAAAAATGTGTGATTTACAAGCAATTATTAATCGCATTTGGATAAGTAGGTCTCCCTTTGAACTTTCCATAGTGAACTTTTGTCGGATATACTCAGTCAATCTGTTGATTTGATATCTTTGAACCGTCAATCTTTGGTGTATAACTAGACAATCATAATTCATAAAATCAACCCTTTAACCGACTTTAGTTCTCATTGTTGTGTTCGTTTCAGCCATGAACACTGCCTGGTTCATAAGTGCGTAGAAAACTAGCCTTACAAAATTCTCCTTGAAACGGCTTACACTTCACACTTATATAGGTGATTCCTAAACGTGTTATCCCATAGATATACTATTTGATATACTCCGTATCAAACTTACAAACCATTAAAAAGCCTTAACGCTTTATCTTTGGTACTGAACATTGCCTCATCATGAGAATAGACCAAAATTTTATTTGATAATGTTGAACCGTCACTAATGACTTTGTTTGATCTCTTTGAACCTAGATCTTGGGAGTCTTCTAGGTAGAGTTACTGACACAGTGACTTGTCCTCGGCCATAGTCCCATTCCCTTTGATGATTTATCAACTGCCTCTCTATTTAGGCCTTTTGTAAGTGGATCCGACACATTATCTTTTGACTTTACGTAGTCAATTGTGATAATTCCACTAGAGAGTAGTTATCTAACGGTATTATGTTTTCGACATATGTGACAAGATTTTTCGTTATACATAACACTTCCAACCCTTCCTATTGCCGCTTGAGTATCACAATGTATGCATATAGGAGTCACTGGTTTGGGCCAAAATGTAATATCTTCCAAGAAATTCCGGAGTCATTCATCTTCTTCTCCAGCCTTATCTAAAGTTATAAACTTAGACTCTACTGTAGAGCGAGCAATGCATATCTGTTTGGATGATTTTCAAGAAACTGCTCCTCCACCAATGTGTAAAAACATACTTGTGGACTTTGTTTTTGATGATCCAGTGATCCAATTTGCATCACTATATCCTTCAAATACCGCAGGATACTTACTGTAATGCAAAACATAATCTTGGGTATGTCTTAGATACCCCAAAACACTCATTGACATCCAATGAGTTTGGTCGGGATTAATTGCGTAACGACTCAGTTTACATACTGCACAAGCTTACAATTCATGATGTACATTAAGCTTCCCAATCTAGTTGAGATGTACTTTGACCTAGATTCTTTGTAAGAGCCACATTTACATCAATCGGGCTCTTTGCGACTTTAAAATCTAAATACTTGAATTTTTCAAGTACCATTTTGACGTAATGAGATTGAGATAATGCAAGTCCTTGAGGAGTCCTATGGACTTTAGTTCCTAGAATTAAATCAGCAACTCCTAAGTCTTTCATATCAAACTTGCTAGCAAGCATACACTTAGTAGCATTTATATGCGCAATGTCTTTGCTCATTATTAATATGTCATCAACATATAGACATACAATGACTATATGATTTGGAGTATTTTAAATGTAAACACATTTATCACACTCATTAATCTTAAATCCATTTGTTAATATTGTTTGGTCAAATTTTGCATGCTATTGTTTGGGTGCTTGTTTCAATCCGTTAATTGACTTAACAAGTCGGCACACCTTCTTTTATTTTTCGAGAACCACGAACCCTTCAGGTTGTTCCATATAAAATTCTTCCTTCAAATCTCCATTTAAGAAGGTGATCTTTACATCCATCTGATGGATTTCAAGACCGTACACGGCGGCTAATGCTATTAGCACCCGAATAGATGTAATCCTCGTTACCGGCGAGTATGTATCAAAATAATCAAGACCTTCTCGTTATCTAAATCCTTTGGCAACTAATCTTGCCTTATATTTGTCAATAGTACCATCAGCTTTCATTTTCCTTTTGAAAATTCATTTAGAACCCAAAGGTTTATTTCCTAGAGGTAGATCAACCAATTACTAAGTATGATTACTTAATATGAATTCTATCTCACTATTGACTGTCTCTTTCCAATATTGTGCTTCCGAGGAAGACATTGCTTTCTTAAATGTTTGAGGCTCATTTTCCAACAAAAATGTCAGAAAGTCTGGTCCAAAGGAAGTAGTTGTCCTTTCACGTTTACTACGTCTTGAATTTTCCTCATTAAACGTACTTTCCTTTGCTTCTTCTCGAGGTCACTTAGATTTTTCACTAGAAGACTCGCATTCATTTTTATACGGATAAATATTCTCAAAGAATTTAGCATTATCGGATTCGATTACCATATTAATACGAATGTCTAGATTTTCTGATTTATGAACAAGAAAACGACATGTCTTACTATTTCTTGCATATCTTATGAAAATACAATCAACCATTTTCAATCCATTCTTCACCTTTTTGGGTTTAGAAATTTGTGCTTTAGCCAAACACCCTCACATTTTAAAATATTTTAAGTTAGGTTTCCTACCTTTCCATTTTTCATATGGAATGGATTGCGTTTTTCTATGGGGAACTCGATTGAGTATTTGGTTAGCTGTAAGAATAGCTTCCCCCCACAAGTTCTGGGGTAAACCGAAACTTATCAACAAAGCATTCATCATCTCCTTTAACGTTTTATTCTTTCTTTCTGCAATTTCATTAGATTGCGGTGAGTAAGGAGAAGTTGTTTGGTGAATAATGCCATATTCCAAACATATTTCTTCAAAAGGATATTCATATTCGTCACCCTTATCACTTCTTATCATGTTGATCTTTTTGTTTAGTTGCGTTTCAACTTCATTGTTGTATTGCATGAATGCCTTAATTGCTTCATCTTTACTATTAAGTAAGTAAATATAGCAATATCTAGTACTGTCATTAATAAAAGTTATGAAATATTTTTTCCCACCGAGAGATGGTATTGATTTCATGTCGCATATATATGTGTCAATTAAGTCTAAAGGATTTGAATTCCTTTCAACCAACTTATAAGGATATTTAACATACTTAGATTCTACACATATTTGACATTTCAAATTATCGCATTCAAATTTAGGTAATACTTCCAAGTTAACCATTTTTCGTATAGTTTTGAAGTTGACGTGACCTAAACGTACATGCCATAAATTATTTGACTCAAGTAAGTAAGAAGAAGCTTGAACTTTATTGATATCAATAGCTACTACATTCAACTTGAAAAGGCCCTCAATTAGGTAAAATTTTCCTACATACACATCATTCTTACTTATTATAACTTTTTCAGAAACAAACACACACTTAAATACATTCTTGATAAGAAGTTTAGCAGAGACCAAGTTCTTACGAATTTCAGGAACATGGAGAACATTGTTTAGAGTCACAACTTTACCCGAAGTCATCTTCAAATATATCTTCCCAACTCCTACAATTTTTGTGTTGCGAGGTTTCCCATAAAGATAGTCTCATCGGGCCTTGCGGGAACATAAGAGGAAAATAACTCTTTGTTAGCAAAAACATGGCGAGTGGCTCCAGAATCAATCCACCACTCCTTGTGATTTCCTACCAAGCTACAATGAGATAGCATGGAACATAAGTCCTCCATTTCATCATTCTTTTCAACCATGTTTGCTTGACTCTTCTTCTTGTCCTTGTTCGGTGCACGACAGTCCACAGCCTTATGTCCAACCTTTCCACAGTTGTGGCAATTACCTTAGAACTTCTTCTTGCTCAGGTAATTCTTTGAACCAAACGGCTTCTTTCTGTTTCTGTTACTTGTAGACGTTTCCTCAATAATATTTGCTCCCATTATTGTTGAGTTACCACGGGACTTTTTCTCAGCAGCCTTGTTGTCCTCTTCAATCAGTAGAGGAACAATAAGGTCTTCAAGCGTCATCTCCTTGCGCTTATATTTCAAGTAATTATTAAAATACTTCCACAACGGAGGCATCTTTTCAATAAATGCCGCAACTTTAAATGCTTCATTTATGACCACACCTTCAATAATAAATTTATAATTAGTAAAATAATTAATATCTTGAATAAAAATAATAACTCGATTTATACCTTCAGCAGGGAGGTCATGAATAATCATTTGTAGTTCTTGGACTTGCGTTATGACAAATTTACCGTTAACCATTTTGAAATCTAGAAATTTGGCGGCCACAAACTTCTTAAGTCCAACATCTTCAATCTTGTACTCCTTTTCAAGAGCATTCCACAACTCTCGTGATATTTTCATGATGCTATAAACATTATACAAGCCGTTTTTCAAGCAACTTAAAATATAATTTTTGCATAAGAAGTAAGAATGCTTCCATGCCTCCATGACCCCAAATCTCTCATTTTCAGGAGTTTCTTCTCCCCGAACTGGAATGTCTTCGCTGATAAAGTGCAGTAAACTAAGTGTGGTCAGGTAGAAGAATATTTTCTGCTGCCTACGCTTAAAGTCCACACTGAAAAACTTTTTGGGTTTTTCTGTCGGTGCCATCACCGATGCAGGAGTTGTGCGACTTGAAGATGCAATAGTCATTGCAACAGTAGTAGTCCCAACAGAATCATTCTGTTGTTCCGTAGTTGTTGTCATTTTTCTGTAAATGAATTGACACAACTAGAATTAGTAAGTCGGTGAAGTTTTTATATCTTCAAACCAAATATAAACAACCGAGTAGAAAATCATGAGGATTTTAATCTCGGATTGAAAATGTCAGAAAAACTTTAATCTCAAACTGGAGTAGAAAATCTGAAGATTTTAATCTCCAAAATGGGAGTAGAAAATTGCTAGGATTTTTGTCTCCCAAAGCAGAAAGTAAGATGAACACAAAATATAAAAATAGATTCCTTAAGCTTGTTATAAACATGTGTTTGAAAATAATTTATGCAAAAAATAAAACAAACAGAAGCAGAAATAGAATAAATAAAAGTTTCGAGCCCGACAGTAAACTGTGTTTCCTTAAGGAATTTAATCCCCTCAATGTTACCCTAGGTTATTGGATTAGTCCCTCCCAGGATAGAACAGAATAACTATTCTGTAGTCCCGTCAATGAAAATTACAGAACTTCGTCAAACTCAACAAACAACAGTAAACCACACTGATGCTTATGTTTTGCTATTGGAAAACAATGCAGAAATGCAGAAGAGAGAGGGGAGAGTATGTAGATTTCGGCAGTTAAAAAGTGTCACGAACCAAAATCTAGTTAGTCATAATGACACCTAGCCTAACCTGCTAGGTAAGCCAAGTAGCAACAATCCAATTCAAATGAGATCTATAGAGAGAAATAATGATAATATAACTGAACTTTAATACAAAGAATCCCTAAGGACGGGTAGTACAAATCATGAACTTCTAAGATTTAGAGTTCACAAAGCTGGTATGAAATAAATACATCATCTGTTTGAAATATACATGAACAAATTAATAATTCTAAAGCTACCAAGAACTAGAGGCAACTATGATTGGAACACAGGTACGCCTTCAATGCCAGCTCCCGCCATACACCGCAATATCAACATCCAAAATCTGCACGCAAGGTGTAGAAGTGTAGTATAAGTAAAACCGACCCCATGTATTCAATAAGTAACAAACCTAACCTTAGATTGAAAGTAGTGATGAGCTGGGACAAAAGTCAAAGTCCAACACCAATAGCCAACAACAGCTCATAATAATATAATAAAAGTGGTACAAGAAATAACCTAGAGATATGATGCTCAACTAGTTCATTGTTACCGAAAATAGTCATGCTTTTCAAGTATAACAGTAAAACCCAAATCCTTTACCAAAATCACCAAAATATGAGTAAGTCAGAAACCTTTAATTTTCCCAAAAACTTTCAACAACAGATAAGATGATTCAATCTCAGATAGCATGAGGAAATTACATCTCTATGACTACATGTCAATATGTATGTGAAGTCATAAATGTCACAAAACCGTGTAACATGAGGAAATGCATCTCTATGCATGTATGTCAAGTATGCATGTTAGATGCAATGTGTCGCAGTGATGAACTCATGTACCCATACTCTTAGAGTACGCAATATCACAGTCTCACACTCCCACTAATCACGCTCAATTATTCAGCACACTTAGTCACTCAGCAATGAACGATACCTGCTACAGCGCACAACCCGATCCTATCATGAATCAACAGTACCTACGCTCACTGTGGTTGTGCAGACTCTGGAGGGGAGGATACAGCCCAAGTGCTAATATAACTTACTGCGACGTGCAACCCGATCCCATCATGAATAAATAGTGCCTACTACGACGTGTAGTCCAATCCCATCATGAATCAATAATATCTGCTACAACGTGCAGCCCGATCCCATCATGAATCAATAACACTTGATGCGGTGTGTATCTCGATCCCATCAATATCACTCACAATCCATCCCCCATGCTTCAACTCAGTCATCAATCTCTCGAGTCTCTAGGGCTCACGAATCTTGTGCTAAACAACCCAAATAATGATAACAACATGATGTGATAACAAATGATAACAGAGACTGGGATATGATATGTAAATGAATAACTATGACTAAGTATGTAAATGCAATTTAAGCAATAAACTCAATAACAGAAATGAACTCAGTGGGTCCAACAGAATAAGCATATAGCTTAAACATGGTTTCTAACATGAATCACAACTCAATTACTCTAGCATGTAGAAATTTCATGGATAAAAATAAGATTAGGTAGCTACAGTATCGCAAAATCAACGGGGTCATACTTTACACGGTGCACGCCCACATGCCCATCACCTCAACACTGAACACATAACACGTATATTCAGGGTTCATACTGTCACACCTCCTTTTTTCCTACACCCCGGAAAGGGTGCAAGGGAGTTTTTTCCAACTTAAAGTGACAATCGAAATGGGATTCATTTATTATTAAAAATTCAGAGTCGCCACTTGGGATAATTTATGGTATCCCAAGTCATCGGTTCAAATCCCGAATCGAGGAAAAGATTGACTCTGTTTTACAGTCCGCGAACACAAAAATCCGGGTAAGAATTCTGTTAACCCGGGAGAAGGTGTTAGGCATTCCCAGGTTCCGTGGTTCTAGCACGGTCGCTCAACTGTTATAATTGGCCTATTATCTGATTTTAATATATTTTTTAGCCTATGGTTCAATTTTAACTTATTAACCGCTCTTATTCATTTTTAGTAAGATTGCAACGTCATTTAAAATATGTCTTGAACCACGTCACATAAATGCACCCGCGGTCCACGACACATTTTATTTAACGTTGTTGGGATTTGGATTTGGGTCACATGAAATACACACCCGAGTTTAGGAAGGTAATTTCAAATTATGCGCCTAAAGCAACTACGCGTTTTTCAACTTTGCGAGGGCCATAGAAAATTCGCTAAATGGCATGCCTCGAATTCTAAGGATTTAAAATTAATTAAATGAGGGCCATGAGTTTTGATGTTTTATTGTGGATGGAGTGGTATAAATTGATAAGTACAAAAGGCCTAAAGAAATGGGTTAGCTACATGTATATCACTAGAGCCTTTTGTTATAGCATACTACAATTCAGAAAGGTGGAGTTGACATTTATGTGAAAATAACAAAAGACAGGTCCCAGTTTTGGGTTCATCTCCATATCATCTTCAAAAGACCGACTTTCGTTTTCAAATTCTAGAAAGAAACTAACAAAATGTTATAATAAAATAATGAATCTTAAATGACCATATGAGCACAAAAAAAAAACCATGCTAAGAACTATTCGGATGAACCAGAACGAACAAAACAAACATGGACATACAAAAATACATTTTAAACTTGATTATAATAAAGAACACTTAAAGTAATTAATTTATTTAACATTATGCTAAAGAGAAAGTTGTAGTATCACCACTATAACTTCTACAGTACCATTTTGAAGTAGAGGAAGTTGAATCTTCATATGGTTAATTTAAGAAAATATGCAGCCAATAATATAAACTGAAGATAAGATCCTTCCACTAACGCAATCTATTTTTTTTACATCTTAATGTTGACAAATTGTTCAACTTTACATACTTTTTTAAATTTTAAAATATGAACATGGTGCTACATGAGCTTGAAATCTAAATGTAAACAAAACAATACATGCTGGTTACAAGTCATGAGCCAAGAAAAATAAAAAAAAGTAAAAAAGAAAAGACAAAAAACGAGACAGAGTCATGAACATACTAAAATAACGTTAATATTTGCAAATCTCAATTCACTCAATCAAAGAAACATCATTCATGCGAACAGATTAAATACGAAAGAAACTTTATCAAAAGAACCAAATCAATTTGCTTCTGCTTCAATAAAGATGCTCCGATATTTTTTTAACTCAAGAGCTTGAATTACATACCTACAAGAGAGTAAATTCAAATGAATAAAATTTGAAAGTTGTAGAGTCAATACAACAACAACAACAAAATCTCTATCAACTCTTCTTCAAACCCAAGATTCAAGGCCCGAAATATTGAAAGAAAAATTTAATGAAAATTTTCAACCTAAATTTCTCTCCTCCCCCTCTCTTCTTTTTTTCTTCCTTTCTTCTCAAATTTTCTCTTCTATTTATAGCAAAATTTTCGAGATTTTTCAGATTTTGTTTTAAAAATATTTTATTATTTTATTATTTTCTAATTAAAAGAAATCCCACTTACAAATTGCTTTTATTTCTTGGTTTTGGACAGCCTACATATCCCGGGTTATAGGGGAATCAGGTTGCGTGTAGTTCAAGAAGTTTTGGTAGCTGGTACTACCGAAGAGCTGTGATTTTGCTGCTATTGCTGTTGTTTCTGCTTACTGAACTCCTTATTACACCGTGACAAAATAAAATAAGCCAGACTAAACTATGATATACGAATTACAAGAATCCTATCTATATCTTGAACTTGCCGTTTCTGCTGCCCTGCTGACTTGTACTCTCTGAGTGAGATTCCTTTGTTGCTGACTTGAATTGCATTCTAAGATGCTTTCTCTTCGTTTTTCAGGTGGTTTCCTGATTGCTGAACTCCTTTGAACCTTGCTGCTTCCCTTCGTTCTCCAGGTGGGCTCCTGATTACCAACACTTGCGCTGCTTTTCCTCGAAACTTGAACTGCTCCCCTTTGTTTTTCAGGTGGTTTCCTGATTGCTGAACTCCTTTGAACCTTGCTGCTTCCCTTCGTTCTCCAGGTGGGCTCCTGATTGCCAATACTTGCACTGCTTTTCCTCGAAACTTGAACTGCTTCCCTTCGTTCTTCAGGTGGGCTCTTGATTACCAACACTTGACTTGCTGCTTCCCTTCGTTCTTCAGGTGGGCTCCTGATTACCAATACTTGAACTGTATTCCCTTGCTCTCCAGGTGGGCGGCTGATTGCCAAAACTTAAATTGTATTCCCTTGCTCTCCAGGTGGGCTCTCCAGGTGGGCTCCTGACTGCTAAAACTCGAATGTATTCCCTTGTTCTCCAGGTGGGCTCCTGACTGCTGAAACTTGAAATGTATTCTCTTGTTCTCCAGGTAGGTTCCTGATTGCTGAACTCGAAATGTATTCCCTTGCTCTCCAGGTGGGTTCCTAACTGCTAAAACTCGAATGTATTCCCTTGTTCTCCAGGTGGGCTCCTGACTGCTAAAATTTCAACCGTCTTTCCTTGTTCTCCAGGTGGACGCCTGATTTCTGAAACTTGGTCCATCTTCTTCTTGAAACTGCTTTTCTTTGACTTGTTCTCCCTCGTTCCTCCAGGTGGGCGCCTGATTACCAATACTTGTGCCAATCTTCCTTGAAGCCTGATTTATTTTCCCTTGTTCTCCAGGTGGGCTCCTGATTGCCGAAACTCGAACTGTTGTTCCTTGTTCTCCAGGTGGACGCCTGATTGCTGATACTTCAACTGTTGTTCCTTGTTCTCCAAGTGGACGCCTGATTGCTAGTACTTGGTCATGATCTTATCTTTGATATCCGTGTTGTTCTACCTATTCTTCATATGGGCACCTAACTTCAACAAAAATAGACAAAATAAAAGAAAATTTTCTGCCCCAGTTTGGTAGCTGGGTGCATCTGTGAGTTTAAACTGAATCACATCACCAAATATTACTAAGAATTTGAAAGCTAGGTCCCATTATCCAGGGGGTCCTGACAACTCTTAACTAAACGATGATTTTAAATCTAAGCTATATCTTGTTATCTAAGGAGGTCTTAAACTACTCCCCATTATCCAGGAGGGTCCTGACAATTCTTAATTAAACGACAATTTTAGAGCTAAATTATATCTACTGAAGGGTATGTCTTATGCTAAATCTTGTTATCCAAACCAGTTTTAAACTACGTCCCATTATCCAAGCGGGCCCTGACAACTCTTAAATCAAGTCTTATCTTAAGAGTGACAATTCTACGGCTAAATTATATTACCCTACAACAAGAACTTATGCTAAACCTTGTTATCTAATGGAGATCTCAAAGCTAGGTCCCATTATCCAGGAGGGTCCTGAAAACTCCTAATTGAATCATATCTTAAACATGCGAACTTTAAAACCATCTTATTCCTTGGGATACATTTATGCTAGATTTTACTACTCATGACTGTTTTAAATTTTAAACTAGGTCCTATTTTCCAGGAGGGTCCTGACAACTCCTAACTAAATTCTATCTCCAGAATGAAAATTTTGAAACCAACTTATATTCTTTTGGGGTACATTTATGCTAGATCTTGCTACTCAGTCGTGTATTTTGAATTTTAAACTAAGTCCCATTTTCCAGGAGGGTCCTGAGAATTTTGCGATCAAACCTGCATGGTACTTGTCTTCCTTACAGGGTGTTTCCTGAAACAAATGTCATCTTTGCCCCTGTTTCAAATCAAAGAAAATCTTGTCAGTTTAAACGTGGCGGTTAGTTGTGGCATTCTTGCTGGGGGTGGTTTTCTCTTTGCTAGGCTCTGCTTCGTTTCGACTGCCTTGAACATGGTCGAAGGATTGTTTTGACCTTCTAACTGATCCTTAACTGCAGGATCCCCAACTGTTGTTCTCCATTTCTGACCTTTCTATCTGAACTCGTATATCTCCCACGATATTACTGAACCATTCCACCGATTTAACTTTTGCTTACAACATATGTCCCACTTTTCATCATATCGTCTCTGGAATGTTCTAGCCGCATTTTGCTTTGTGCAATTTTGAAACTGGTAGTAAGTTTTGAAATTCCTTCTTATTTGTTGAAACAAGGCTAAACTTGGAAAAATTAACAGCAATGAAATGCAATGATTTTGGGAATTAAGAATAAAGAAAAAAATCCGAATTTGGATGACTGTTGGAGATAGGAAAAAGGAACTTATCTGAGTGGAGTCACTGGCACCAATGATCACGGTATGCATTTTGGATTAATCGGCCTAGTCTATTTAACCAATCTCTTTTCCAATTGTTTTACTTTGTGCTCCAAGATGTTCCACAACCCAATTTACTTTCCGCCAACTTTACGGATCTTGTTCGACTTGCAGTGCCCTGAAGGGTTTTCACCGACAAACCTCTCTCATTTGTTGATTCCTCAATTCTTTGTCGCCTGATGGTGCCCGTGAAGGTTTTCACCAATAAGACTCTCTCATTTTTATTTTCTCTCAGCTTTCGTCGCCTCATGGTACCCGTGAGGGTTTTCACCAATAAGACTCTCTCATTTTCATTACTTTCCTTGCTTGGATCAGAGTGTTACCCTGATATGAATCACCTCTATTTGCTCGACTTGGCATCTCTCGAAAACTGATCGGAAGGTCTTTCTTTGGACCGTAACGTGGGCTTTTGGATGGGGTTAGAAATAAAGGGTATCAAAGGCTCAAAATAATTTGACATGGGTTTAAAATTACAACTTTTGGAATCACATTTCTTATTACAAATACAACCTCTGCCCCAGTTTCTTGCTTGGGGATCTTTTGACTTTTATTTTACTATGACCGAACCGTAAAGCTGCCTACGTATCCTTAACAGGAATCAGGTCAAACGTAGTTCACACCTGAATTTCCTTGTTGTTATACTTTTCACTTCTTTTCTTTTCCCTTTTTCTTTTCTTTCTTTTTCTTTCTTTTTCGTGATTGATTCCAAAAGAGGGGTATGAAAGAAATAAATAAGGCTCAGAAAGGGGAAACAAAGGGTAAAGTGTTTAGATAGCAGAACAAATTGCATTCGTCATTTCAATCTTCAAAATAATGCCAAATACAAACAATCAACAATTATAACAAAGAAATCATACATAATATCTCTTTACTGCATCAGAATTGATAGTCATGTCTATGCATTTTCCTTCGATATCTATTAAACATAAAGCACCATTGGACAATACTCTGGTTACAATGAATGGCCCTTGCCAATTCGGGGCGAACTTGCCTTTTGCCCCAGCCTGATGTGGAAGGATGCATTTCATCACTTGCTGGCCCACTTCAAACTTCCGGGGACACACCTTTTTATTGTATGCTCTTGCCATTCTCTTTTGATACAACTGGCCATGACACACAGCTGCCAATTGTTTTTCATCAATCAAGCTCAACTGCTCCAAACGAGTTTTGATCCACTCATCATTATCAATCTCAGCCTCAGCGACAATCCGAAGGGACGGGATTTCAACTTCCGCTGGTATCACTGCTTCGGTTCCATATACCAACAAATAAGGGGTTGCACCTACTGAATTATGGACAGTAGTGCGATAACCTAGCAATGCAAATGGTAATTTTTCATGCCATTGCCTGGAACCTTCTACCATTTTCTGAAGTATCTTCTTTATGTTTTTGTTGGCTGCCTCAACTGCTCCATTCGCCTTGGGACGATATGGGGTGGAATTGCGGTGTGCAATCTTAAACTGTTGACATACTTCTTTCCTCAAATTGCTGTTAAGATTAGCACCATTATCCGTGATGATCACCTTTGGGATTCCAAATCGACAGATGATATTTGAATGAACAAAATTGACCACTGCTTTCTTGGTTACAGACTTGAAAATTTTGGCCTTAACCCACTTGGTGAAATAATCAATGGCTACCAGAATGAATCTATGCCCATTGGACGCTGCTGGCTCAATTGGTCCAATGATATCCATGCCCCAAGCAACGAAGGGCCATGGTGTCGACATCGTGTGCAATTCCGATGGTAGAGAATGAATCAAATCTCCGTGTATCTGGCACTGATAACATTTGTGCACAAAACTAATACAATCTCGCTCCATGGTGAGCCAATAATAACCTGCTCGGAGAATTTTCTTCGCCAGCACATATCCGCTCATATGTGGTCCGCAGACTCCTGAATATACTTCGGACATGACAGTCGCAACTTGTCTAGCATCTATGCATCTTAACAATCCAAAGTCTGGTGTTCTTTTATACAAAACTCCTCCACTTAAGAAGAATCCACTTGCCAACCGTCGAATTGTTCTCTTTTGATCCCCTGTGGCTTGCATTGGATATATCCCCATTCTGATGTACTCATTGATATCATGGAACCATGGTTCGCCATCAAGTTCTTCTTCAATAATGTTGTAGTAAGCATGCTGATCTCATACTTGAATGTGCAAAGGATCGACATAGGCTATGTCCGGATGGTGCAACATTGACGCTAGGGTAGCCAAAGCATCGACGACCTCATTATGGACCCTTGGAATATGCCTAAACTCCACTGATCGAAACCGTTGACAAAGATCATGCAAACATTGTCGGTATGGTATGAGCTTCAAATCGCGTGTTTCCCATTCTCCTTGAATTTGATGTACCAGAAGATCCGAGTCTCCTAAGACCAAGACTTCCTGGACATCCATGTCTGCAGCTAGCCTTAAACCCAAAATGCATGCTTCGTATTCAGCCATATTGTTGGTACAATGAAAACAAAGCTGAGCTGTAATAGGACAGTGATGCCCTGTTTCAGAAATAAGCACAGCTCTTATTCCCACTCCTTTCATGTTAGCAGCCTTATCAAAGAAAAGTTTCCAACCTGGTTTTTCGGCCTGTTCTAGCTCGTCAATATGCATCACCTCTTCATCGAGAAAATAAGTCCTCAGTGGCTCATACTCTTCATCGACCGGGTTCTCGACCAAATGATCGGCCAATGCTTGGGATTTCATCGCAGTCCGAGTCACATAGATGATGTTAAATTCTGTGAGCAAAATCTGCCACTTCGCAAGTCTTCCTGTCGGCATGGGCTTTTGAAAGATACACTTCAATGGATCCAAGCGTGAAATGAGGTAAGTAGTGTAGGATGACAAATAATGTTTCAATTTCTGTGTCACCCAAGTTAGGGCGCAACATGTCCTTTCTAGGTGAGTGTACTTAACCTCATAAGCTGTGAACTTCTTGCTAAGATAGTAGATGGCCTGTTCTTTCCTGCCTGTGACGTCATGCTACCCCAGTACACAGTCAAATGAATTTTCTAGGACAGTCAAGTAAGGAATCAAAGGTCTCCCTGGTTCTGGTGGTACCAGCACAGGCGAGTTAGACAAGTACCCCTTTATCTTGTCGAATGCTTCTTGACACACATTAGTCCACTTGATCGCAGCGTCCTTCTTCAGCAACTTGAAAATACGCTCACAAGTTGTCGTGAGTTGAGCAATAAACCTGCTGATGTAGTTCAACCTTCCTAACAGACTCATCACTTCAGTCTTGTTCCTCGGAGGTGGAAATTCTTGTATGGCTTTGATCTTTGATGGGTCCAATTCGATGCCTCGCCGGCTGACTATGAATCCCAACAGCTTTCCGGATGGAACACCAAATGCACACTTGGCAGGGTTAAGCTTGAGGTTGTACCTGCGAAGCCTCTGGAAGAATTTCCTCAAATACCCAATGTGGTCGGCCTGACACTTTGATTTTATGATCACATCATCTATGTATACCTCAATCTCCTTGTGTACACGGTAGTCATAGCCCTCATGCAAGTTGCCCCAGCGTTCTTCAAATCAAATGGCATTACCCTGTAGCAATAAGTCCCCCATGGCGTGATGAAAGCCGTCTTTTCTGCATCTTCTTCATCCATTAGAATCTGATGATACCCGGCATAGCAATCCAAAAAAGATCCTATCTCACGCTTGGCATAATTATCGATCAAAATATGGATATTGGGTAGTGAGAAGTTATCCTTCGGACTTGCTTTGTTGAGATTGTGGTAATCGACGCATACTCTGATCTTGCCGTCCTTTTTCGGTATAGGCACGGCATTAGCCAACCAAACAGGATATCGAGTGACCCGAATAACCTTTGCATCCAACTGCTTGGTAATTTCTTCTTTAATCTTCACACTCATATCTGTTTTGAATTTCCTCAACTTTTGCTTGACGGGAGGGAATGCTGGATCAGTAGGCAATTTGTGGACCACTAAATCAGTGCTCAAACCTGGCATGTCGTCATATGACCATGCAAAAACATCTTTGTACTCGATAAGTGCTTTGATTAACTCTTCTCGGATCTTTGGCTCGAGGTGGACACTTATTTTAGTCTCTCAGACATTGTCTGTGTCCCCAAAATTGTCGACTTCTGTATCATTCAGGTTGGGTTTGGGTTTTTCTTCGAAGTGAATTAACTCCTTACTAATCTCTTCGAAGGCTTCATCCTCATCATCGTATTCTGATTCGTAATTACAATCTACTTCTTGAACTAATATTTCGGAATCATATTGATTTTTAAGACTGAGCTGAGGATTCCTTATGCATGCCATGTCATTAGAACCAGCGTAAAAAGAACTACATAGAAAAGAAAAGAAAACAAAAAGGAAAACTATCAGGAATGATGAAGAAAGGGAAATTGTATTTCATTGAATGATAAAAGATAACAAGGTTTGCACACTCAAACAAACTGGAAAAAAAATGAAATCTGGATTACAACCCTGGAATAATCCGTACAAACTTAAAGGAAAATCAAAGCAAACTACCAAGACTCCTTCCGAGTAGGGAGAGGAGTAGCCTTCCAATTATTAAGCTTTGTTTTTGGCCCGACAAATTACACTTCCGCGTTGCTAGAACCTTCTCCAATTTCCATCATGTTCACACTGTCGAACAACTTCTCAAATCTTTCAATTAACTCCTTGTCAGGATCAATCACAGAACTGGGAATTGTTGTTACTGGGCGACTCCTCGTACTGGACTTAACAAATGATCTAGAAAGACGTGGGACCGGATTTGGAAGGACCCATGCCCTCTGTTTCAATTTCCTAGCTCTTTTTATGTCTGCGGCTGTGGGCTTGAATCCCAGACCAAATGTTCCCAAGTTTTCAGGAAGAGACAAGGGCTGTATGATGCCTTGCAGAGCTGATCCCAAACCCTTTCCTGGTACAAAACCATTCTTCAGCATTTCATACGCTACCATGACTGATGCGGCGGTTATCTTTGGATTTGGGATACACTTCCCTTCTGGAACTTTCTCTACTGACATTGCGTCAGAAACTTGGTAGATCCAAGGTCCCTTGTCATCTTCCATTTCAATGAAAAATTATCTTCGTCGTGCACAACTATTTTTTGTCTATCCCATTCAAACTTGACCATCTGATGGAGTGTTAATGGTACTGCTTTAGCGGCGTGAATACACGGTCGCCCTAATAGCAAATTGTAGGAAACAGCTATATCCAGCACTTGGAATTCCATTGTAAATTCTACTGGACCTATAGTCAGCTCCAACATTATGTCCCCGACGGAGTCTTTGTCCCCGCCGTCAAATCCCCGCACATAGATACTGTTCTTATGAATCCTCTCATCTTCTACTTTCAGCTTGCTTAGAGTGGAGAGAGGACAGATGTTCGCACTTGAACCATTGTCAATCAATACCCGGGTAACCATGGAATCCTCACATTTCACTGTAAGGTAAAGGGATTTGTTATGCTCAGTACCCTCTACGGGCAATTCATCATCGGAAAAAGTGACTCTATTTACTTCAAAAATCTTGTTGGCTATCTTTTCCAGATGGTTTACCGAGATCTTGTCGGGGACATGGGCCTCATTCAAGATTTTCATCAGCGACTGACGGTGCTCATCTGAATGGATTAGCAATGAGAGCAATGAGATCTGAGCAGGTGTTTTCCTCAACAGCTCTACAACAGAATAGTCATGCACTTTCATTTTCCTCAAAAATTCCTCTGCCTCTTCTTTAGTTACAGCTTTCTTTACCGGCGTTGGATTATCTTTAGCTCTTCTTAACTCCTCGGGAGTGAAACACCTTCCTGAGCGAGTCAAACCTTGTGCTTCACAAACTTCTTCTTTGATTTCTTTCCCTTTGTAAATCACTGTCACCCGTTCATAATTCCAAGGAACAGCCTTGTTGTTGATCACTGGAAGCTGAGTTACTGGTTTTATAATAACAGGCTCTGTGCGAGCACCCTTCACGACCACAACCGGTTTACTTGCAACCCCTGGTACTACCACTTTAGCTTTCTCTGGTTTCACTGCAACAGTGCTTGACGACCCTTTCTCGGCTACCACAGCTGGGTTATTGTCTACCCTTTCAACTGGACCACTGATTTCCCACTGGTTACCTTCTCCTTTGAACTGGTTTCGCTGGAACGGATCATCATTACCGTCTGCGAGGGTTTCTTAGGCTCCTCTCCTTTGTGTACCAACTCAATCATATGGGTCTCATGGTAAGCTGGCAGTGGATTATGATTGATATTTGGTGCTTTTGGGGCCTGGACCTCGATCTGATGAGTATCAATAAGCTCTTGCACAGCTGTTTTCAGTTTCCAACACTTCTCTGTATCATGCCCAGGGGCCCCTAAACAGTACTCACAACTCACCGAGTGGTCAAGATTTCTAGGAGGGGGATTTGGCATTTTAGGCTCAATTGGATTCAGCACGCCCAACTGCCTCAACCTATAGAAAAGACTGGTATACGATTCCCCCAGTGGAGTGAAAGTCTTTTGCTTCTGTAACCTCTCATTCTTAAAGGCTTGACTTGGTCAGAAACCCGTTCCGGGGGGATTTCTGTAGGCTCTTGGGGGTGGATATGTGTTTTGTGGAGCTGGGTATGGATTTTGTGGAGCCGGCGCACGCCATTGTGTGTGTGCCGAGGTTTGGGTATAGGTTTGTGCCTGATGGACAGAAAAATGGGGATCTGGCGGTAAGTAGTATTGTTGTGGAGGGCTATATGGAGTGTGGAGGTAATTTTGGTTGTAGGGTCGGGGTTGGTTATTGTAGGGTGATGGGCCTCTAGATCTGAACCAGGATCCGGACTCAATTGTCGCAACATCTTCTTTCTTCTTTTTCCCAAGTACACCCCCAGTGCCGTTTTGGATGGCCTGGGTGGTTGCCTTGATTGTTGAATAACTCATGATCTTGTTGGACTTAAGTCCCTCCTCGACCATGCCTCCCATTTTTACAACCTCATTAAAAGACTTGCCGATTGCGGACACCAAATGACCAAAGTAGGTCGGCTCTAAAGCCTGCAAAAAGTAATCAACCATCTCGCTCTCTTTCATTGGGGGATCTACCCTTGCTGCCTGCTCCCTCCATCGGAAACCATATTCTCTGAAGCTTTCACTGTGCTTCTTCTCCAGTTTAGTCAAGGACATTCGGTCTGGAACGATCTCAAGATTATATTGGAAGTGACAAGCGAACGCTTGTGCAGATCATCCCATGTGTACCATCTTCCGTGATCTTGGCGGGTGTACCATTCCAATGCTGATCCACTCAAACTCTGAATGAAGTAAGCCATTAACAATTCATCATTTCCTCCGGCTCCCCTCATCTTACTGCAAAAACCTCTTAAGTGAGCTACTGGATCACCGTGCCCATTGTATAGATCAAACTTGGGCATCTTGAAACCTGGCGGCAATTGCACATTTGGAAACAGACATAGGTCCTTGTAGGCCACACTTACTTGACCTCCTAATCCTCGCATGTCCCGGAATGACTGTTCTAGGCTCTTAACTTTCCTGAACATCTCCTTATGTTTGGGATTTTTGGCTGGTCTCTTAGCTTCTCTCGGGAGATCAGAACGTGAATTATAGGGGTAGGTTTCGGGAGCTTTGAAGGTGGGCTCTGGGGGGGTAGTACTGGTTGTCCTGAGCTTGGAACATAGGCTCACTCGAGGATCTATGGAGTGCAGCTGGTGGAGATGCCACAAAGATAGGGGTGACTGGCGGAGAGGGGTATGGAATTGATTTTGGTAGTGGAGCTTGTGGCATATGAGAAGTAGTGCCATGGTAATTTTGGTAAATGGGAAATCTTGGATCGATGGCAGGATGATCCTGAGCCTGAGCTGGTGGTGCGGTAGAAGCAGGGTTAGCAGGGTAAGCTGGGGGTGATTGTCCTTTAGACCAGGCCTGATACATCTCGGCCATCTATTGCTTAAGTTTGAGCATCTCCTCTTTCATTTTACTGACGTCCAACTCCTCTACCTCAACACTTGTGTCGACATCCGGGATAGACATGATTTCTGGTATTGGTCCTTTTGATCTGGTTTGGTAATGATAATGTGCCAGTATCCTCTAGATAAACTAACTGCTTGAATTCTCTACAAAACAACAAACTTGTTAGTTTTTAGAGTTTAACACATATGCAATTACACGTTGGGATGCAATGCACCTAGGCAATTAACCATTTTCTATCATGCATTTGCTTCGGTTGCGTGCGTCATTCCGGCTTCTCATAATTGTGCCCCTTCTTTTAAGCTTCCTTTATTCTATCCTCCTTTATTTATTTTTCATTTCCCCCTTTTCTTTTTAGTGGTGGTCGAATCCTATAGAGATTTCCTACGTATCATGTCCGCGCATGAATCAGACCGTGCGTAGTTCTAGCAGATAAGTGCACAAGTAAACAGCTCTAAAAAACAAATGCTTCCATTACAAAACTCAAAACTAAAAAATTCCAAAAGACTAATAGATTCTGATGCAAAGACAAAATACAGACTCCGAAAATAAGCTATCATACTCCAACAAAAGGAAATACAGAACAGAAAGAAAATACAAACTCAACATGACTGACAGACTTTAACCGAAACGGAAATACAGACTTTATGAGAAATCATGAATACATCAATGCTCCTGGTGCCCGCGGGACATCATTCGGTCTCGCCGCGGGCCTATATGCAAGATCCCTTTGAAGTCGGTCCAAGTCACTCATTATCTGCTTAACAAATGTCATCACTGCTGCGAAGAAGGTAGTGCGAGTCATATCCTCACAAATCTGGCACTTCATAACGACGTAGTCGGCGATGTTTCTAATTCTCTCTCTTATGACGTCTTTTTCTTGTAAACAACGCCACAATCTGCTAGGCCCTGGCTTCCAAAGTTTGGTCGGCCACATGATTTTGCTCCTGAAGTTGTTGCAAGTCTATTTCTAATTACGCCAAGGCCGTATAACAATGTTCCCTTTCAACCCTGAAGTCTTTTGCCTGTTTGATCATTTTGTTTTCTGTGGCGATGACCCTTTTCTTTAGCCCTGCAACCTCATTGTCATACTTTTCTTTCAGCTGCTTAACCAGACGTGCTCGTTCTGCCGAGTTTTTGGCCAATTGTTTTCGAGCCCTGGTTAATTCACTTTCTGTTTTGTTCATATCAAAATTATATTCGCCCACTTTCCGCCTCAGGTTATCTATAAGTTTTTCATCTTTGGCACTTCGAGCGGGGTTTTTTGCAGCTATTTTCATCTTTTGAATTTGGGCTCGAAGGGCCTCATTTTCTTTAGCTAGTTTCTTTTTCTCCCCCTCATCTGCGGCGGCCTACAGATCTTTCTCAAACTGCAACTCTATGACTTGCTTCTCCAATCTGCCTATTGTGGCCCTGTACTCATGTTCTTTAGCCAACCAATCCCACTGTTCTTGCGACGCCCCGACGAACTCCTGGAGATGGGGTCTCTTGTCCGGCCTCCCAAACTTGATTTATCTCCTATACCAAGCAAGGTATCCCGGCGAAACTTCACCTTTGCACCGATCATGTACACATGTATTTGCCGTTAAGTATTGACACTCGCTCCAAATTTGGCGGACTGCTGCTTCGTGAAATTGTCCGTTAGGCCCGATCTCGACCACTTGGCCACTAAGATCTTCATCTTTCGGAACTATTTGGCATCTCCCCAACTGCCTCAAAACTCGATACGGGGCATAGGGCTGGATACTTCTGAGTCCCATCAAAAGGAAATGGGGTCCAGTGGCTGGCATATATATGATTTCATCCACAGCCAGCCATCCAAATGTCCACTCTATTTGGCTTGCAGTGACAGGACGGAGGCGCGCTATCCACTCTGTGACCCCTTCTGGCAAGCTGATTCCAACAACCCTCGTAGAAAATTCCTCTATGCATGTTTTCTTTGTCGACCCATAACTCATAAATTGAGGACGACGGCATAGGTGTTCGATCATCCACATCTGCAGCAACACGTTGCACCCCTCCAAAAAGTCTCCCCCGGCTTTGTAGGCTGTGAGAGCGCGAAAGATTTCAGCTACTATCATGGGTGCGAGGGTGCTGTTGGCTTGAGTAAACAAAGTGCTGACAACCCCGGCTGCTCGTATGTCAATATTCCCATCTTTTCTAGGAAACACCAAAAGTCCCAAAAAGACCACCATAAATGCAAAACATCTGTGTTCTTCCCACTTAAGGCGGTTTCCCTTGCTGCAGATTTTGTTTTCCGGCTTGTTGAACCCCCCTATATGACTATATCTATTGTATATAAACTGCAAAGTACAAAAACTAGCTGCCAAGTCTGGGTTGTGGACCTCCCTACTTATTTTCAAAGAGTCTAGGAACTTGTGCACGGCTATGGCCCTCAGAGCAATTAGGTACTGGTGTCTCAGAGGTACTTTGGGACCCCCAATATATCCGGCTATTTCTTCCAATGTTGGGGTAAGTTCAAAATCTGAGAAATGAAATATGTTGTGAGCCGGGTCCCAGAATGTGACCAATGCCTTTATGATATCCCCTCTGGGATTAATTTTCAGCAACCCAGCGAGGCTTCCCAAGTATAGATTGACCGTGTCTCGCCCTGATTTGCCCAAGTCATCCCACCACATGTGCAACTCCAAAGGGATCTTGTTCATAATTGTTACTGGTAAATTCTGGCTTGTGCTCATTCTACACATTTATTAAGGTGATTAATCATGATTTACTCTATTTTGA
Source organism: Nicotiana sylvestris (assembly GCF_000393655.2). NCBI lineage: Eukaryota > Viridiplantae > Streptophyta > Magnoliopsida > Solanales > Solanaceae > Nicotiana > Nicotiana sylvestris. Next base: position 72,767,326 of record NC_091062.1, read on the forward strand.
ATCAAAACTAACCCTTTTTCAGATTTTTTTTTTCTAAAACCAAAAGTCCAACTTTGCAAATACAGCCTTTCAGCACTTCCGGAGGGAGATTTTAAGGCTGTGCCTGCTAACTGGCCAAAAATTGGAAAAAGACCAAAGGTGGCTGTTTATGCAAAATCAGCCTTCCGGCGTCCCTTTCGGGAACATTCGGCTATTTTTTGATAAAAACGGCATCACCTTACCTATTTACAGTACAATAAATTATTATTATTATTTTTTTTCGTTTCGGGCAATTTTTGGCTAAAAGAAGTTGGACCCGATGAGGGTAGCCTACGTATCCCACACCCTGTGAGAATCAAACTGATGTAGTTCGGCAAATAAAACAAACTATTTTTTAAAACAAGATTCTTTTTTCATTTTATTGGCAAAATAAACAAACTATTTTTGAAAACAAATCTTTTTTCTTTTCCTTCTCCTTTTTTTTCTTTTTTTTAAAAAAAATTTTTCAAAAATTCGGCAGAGTTTCGGCACTATTTGGACATTGTTTTTTTTTTCAAAACAGGCGATTAACTCTCTTTAACCCTCATACTGCTATTTCTCTTTCCTCAAAATATTCAAAAGTCGGTCAGCATGCAAGTCCGAAGCAAATAAATGCACAAGTAGCAAGTAAGATGCATCAGGATGATCTTTTTCATTTTTGGTACACCTGTCCTAGACAGACCCAACCCTTGTGTTGAGCATCCAAAGTCAAATGCACATGATGCACACAAACGTTCCTATTAGGGATCCGGCAAGAAGCTGAGTTATTCTAGGTTCAACGCCTGGGTATTTGTTCTAGAATATGTACCCGAGCGGACAACTCGAGCCGAGGAGCGGGCTACGTACCGGGAACCAAAAGGCCATCCGGCTTAGTAACTTGTCCGAGCCTCTTTCTTATTTTAAGGTATGACACTAACAGAATAGGGAGTCTCGACCAGCGAGCAAATCCCCGAAGGTGAGAAGAGAAGGGTTTCGTAGCAGTTTATATACAGTTCAGATAATATCAAAGCGGTAAAAGCACCATTTAGCACATTAGGCCCAAACATGTAAAAATCAGATAATAAACAAAGCCAATTATAACAATTATTCCAAGCTCGAATTCTCGAACCCTGAACCAGAAGTTCTGGGTTCGGTCCCCAGCAGAGTCGCTAGGCTGTCACACCTCCTTTTTTCCTACACCCCGAAAAGGGTACAAGGGAGTTTTTTCCAACTTAAAGTTACAATCGAAACGGGATTCATTTATTATTAAAAATTCAGAGTTGCCACTTGGGATAATTTATGGTGTCCCAAGTCACCGGTTCAAATCCCGAATCGAGGAAAAGATTGACTATGTTTTACAGTTCGCGAACACAAAAATCCGGGTAAGAATTCTGTTAACCCGGGAGAAGGTGTTAGGCATTCTCGGGTTCCGTGGTTCTAGCACGGTCGCTCAACTGTTATAATTGGCCTATTATCTGATTTTAATACATGTTTTAGCCTATGGTTCAATTTTAACTTATTAACCGCTCTTATTCATTTTTAGGAAGATTGCAACGTCATTTAAAATATGTCTTGAACCACGTCACATAAATGCACCCGCGGTCCACGACACATTTTATTTAACGTTGTTGGGATTTGGATTTGGGTCACATGAAATGCACACCCGAGTTTAGGAAGGTAATTTCAAATTATGCGCCTAAAGCAACTACGCATTTTTCAACTTTGCGAGGGCCATAGAAAATTCGCTAAATGACATGCCTCAAATTCTAAGGATTTAAAATTAATTAAATGAGGGCCATGAGTTTTGATGTTTTATTGTGGATGGAGTGGTATAAATTGATAAGTACAAAAGGCCTAAAGAAATGGGTTAGCTACATGTATATCACTGGAGCCTTTTGTTATAGCATACTACAATTCAGAAAGGTGAAGTTGGCATTTATGTGAAAATAACAAAAGACAAGTGCCAGCTTTGGGTTCATCTCCATATCATCTTCAAAAGACCGACTTTCATTTTCAAATTCTAGAAAGAAACTAACAAAATTTTATAACAAAATAATGAATCCTAAATGACCATATGAGCACAAAAAAAAAGAAACCATGCTGAGAACTATTCGGATGAACCAGAAGGAACAAAACAAACATGGACATACAAAAATGCATTTTAAACTTGATTATAACAAAGAACACTTAAAGTAATTAATTTATTTAACACTATGCTAAAGAGAAAGTTGTAGTATCACCACTATAAATTCTACAGTACCATTTTGAAGCAGAGGAAGTTGAATCTTCACATGGTTAATTTAAGAAAATATGCAGCCAATAACATAAACTGAAGATAAGATCCTTCCACTAATGCAATCTATTTTTTTTACATCTTAATGTTGACAAATTGTTCAACTTCACATACTTTTTTAAATTTCAAAATATGAACAAGGTGCTACATGAGCTTGAAATCTAAATGTAAACAAGACAATACCTGTTGGTTACAAGTCATGAGCCAAGAAAAATAAAATAAAAAAGTAAAAAAAAAAAGAAAAAAAAACGAGGCAGAGTCATGAACATATTAAAATAACGTTAACATTTACAAATCTCAATTCACTCAATCAAAGAAACATCATTCATGCGAACAGATTAAATACGAAAGAAACTTTATTAAAAGAACCAAATCAATTTGCTTCTGCTTCAATAAAGATGCTCCGACATTTTTTTAACTCAAGAGCTTGAATTACAGACCTACAAGAGAGTGAATTCAAATGAATAAAATCTGAAAGTTGTAGAGTCAATACAACAGCAACAACAAAATCTCTATCAACTCTTCTTCAAACCCAAGATTCAAGGCCCGAAATATTGAAAGAAAAATTTAATGAAAATTTTCAACCTAAATTTCTCTCCTCCCCCTCTCTTCTTTTTTTCTTCCTTTCTTCTCAAATTTTCTCTTCTATTTATAGCAACATTTTCGAAATTTTTCAGATTTTTTTAAAAAAAATATTTTATTATTTTATTATTTTCTAATTAAAAGAAATCCCACTTACAAATTGCTTTTATTTTTTTTATAAAATGAAATCCCACCTTTCTTTACTTTTATTTTTTAAATTCCAACTTTGATTACTTTTATCTTATTTAAAATCCCACTTTTTTTACTTTTTAAAAGAGAATTCCACTTATTTAACTTTTCTTAAAAAAACAATCCACTCTCTTTTGCTCTTCTTTTAAAAATGCTACTTTCTTTTACTTTAAATTTTTTTAATTTTTAGATACCTTTATATTTGTTTTTAATTTCAACTTTCTTTTATTTTTTATTTTTTTAAAATTTCCACAAAACTTTACTTTTATTTTTTTAATTTTCTACTTTATTTTACTTTTTAAAAGAGAATTCCACTTACTTTTACTATTTTTTTATTCAATACTTCCCTTTTTGTTATTTTTTAAATCACTCCTGAAAATTAAAAAAAAAAATTAATATTTTTTTGGAATTTTTTTATTATTTTAAAATAAAAATAAAAATAAAATAATATTAATAATAATAATAATTCACCTTTTAAATTTTGTATTTTTACCCTATAATAAAAAGTGTAACAAAGCTAAAAATTGTAGGTTAAAACCCCTAAAATATTTACATAGAAGAAGTGATAAAAAATTAAATATTATCAAAAATTAGGTGCTCACACATACCATCAGCACCAAGTTTAGAAGTGTTACTTACCTCGAACAAGCTGAATCGAATACCGAGCAAGACAAAAAATACTCTAGAAATGCCATCCCGCGCGTACCGACCTCTGAACAGCTCAAAACTAGCCAAAAACAACTCAAGCATATCAAATAATGCATAAGGAAACAAACCCAATCGATAAAGATCGAATCTTTGATCAAAAGCCCAAAGTCAACCAAAAAGTCAAACACCGGGCTCGCACCTCGGAACCCGACAAAACTAACAAAATCCGAAAACCCATTCAATTACAAGTCCAACCATACTAATTTCACTCAAATCCAACTCCGAGTCGATGTTCAAAACTCAAAAATTCACTTTAGAAAAATTTAGACATCCCAATTTCTCTTTTGAAATAATAAAAAGCCAAAAATGAAGATAGAATCATGAAATATAATCAAAACCAAGTAGAAAATACTTACCCCAATTCATGTGGTGGAATCGCCTAAAATATCACCTCAATCCGAGCTCTATAGCTCAAAATATGTTAAAATATCTGAAACCTTCGAAATAGAGTGCTTTATACACTGTTCCAGATGTGCCCTTCGCGATCGTAGTCAAATCCTCGTGATCGCGATTACAAAAAGTTTCCAAGACAATTTTACCCTATGTGATCGCGGCCATTTCCCCGCGATCGCGATGAACAAACTTCCATTTAACTCTTCCCAAACTCTTTTCAGACAACTTATAGTGTATCAGCTATAACTTTTTGTATAAAACTCCAAATGACCAACGGTTTGATTTTCGGAAAATTAGAAACAAAGGGTTACAACTTTTATTTTTGGATCATCTCCAAATTCCTTATATATTACAAGATATAAGCTTCCAAACTCGGGTTAGTGATGGTAAACTTTTCCTATACGCGATCGCGAAAGGATTCACAGGCCCATTTTCCCATTTTACACTTTGCGATCGCAACCAATTCCACGTGATCACAATGCACACCCCTGTAGCCAAAAATCAGCAGCTAAAAATGGCCTAGAAATGGTCCGAAACTCACCCGAGCCACTCGGAACCCCGTCTGAATGTACCAACAAGTCCCAAAATATAACACGAACCTATTCGAGACCTCAAATTACACATAAAAATGTCAAGGCCATGAATCGTTGATCAATATCAATCTCTTAAGTTCAAAAACTGCAAACTTCGAACCAAGCGTCTCATTCAAGCCTAACTAATCCGGAACAAACCCAAATTTTGCATACAAGTTCCAAATGACATATCAAACCTATTTTAACTCACAGAATAACAATCTGAACCCAATAATATCAAAGTCAACTCTCGGTCAAACTTATGAACATTCCAAACCTTCACCAATGAGTGCCAAAACCTTTTAGAAATATCCAAATACATATCTGGGCATACGCCCAAGTCCAAAATCATCATCCGGACCTAACAGAACTATCAAATTTCCAATCCAAGGTCAAATATTCAAAGGTCAAACTTGACCAACTCTTTCAATTTAAAGCTTCTTAGTTTAGACTTATTCTTCCAAACTAATACTGAATCACACAAAAATCGAAAGCGACGATTCACATAAGTCATAATACATCAAATGAAGCTACTCAACATTTCAAATAGATGAATGGAAATCAAATGCTTAAAACAACCGGTCGGGTCGGTACAAAAAGTGAGGCTAAACCTCTAAATTTGTAGCCAAATAATCTGGGTTGAATAGGTGCAAAGATACCTTTTCATATGAGGTACCATTTAGAAAAATAAATTATATAACAGAAAACAGAAAATAAATTTGGTCCAAAAAATTATCAATCAATCATATCAATTGACCTAATCCGAATTCAAATCTGAATCCGAAGCCGAAGCCGAAACCGAAGCCGAGCCAGCAAACAACAACAACGACGGGCCGAGGCACCACTTCTTCTTAAGACTTTAAGATCTAGAAGATGTGCTTCTCTATATAAGCATAACTATTTCTTTCCATTTTCCGATGAGGGACAAAGTGCATTAGTAAAGGAAACAACTTCAAACTTTTCGTTTCCCTCCAAATCTTTTTCCTCCATTTCCCATTCACATATCTTATCTAATTAGATAAAACCCAACACGTACCAATGGCATGGGACAATGGTAAAGATGCCGTCGCTACCAACCAGAGCGATGGTAATGACAAAAACAAAAAAAACGAAAGACCATTTCTCCGTACGATATAATGTCTAATGACATTCCATGAATTTTGATAACACATGTGACTTTGAAGGGAGAAAACTATGATGAATGGGAAAGATCCATTAGGACCGCCTTGAGGGTCAGGAAGAAATCCAAATTTATTGAAATGATAAGTCTCTAGATCTTGATGATTGGTGGAACATCAACTCATTGTTGATTTCTTGAATTTGGAATGCTATTGAGCCTACTTTGAATTCGTCTATACCATACAAGGAAGTTGCTAAAGATTTATAAACTAATATTAAAGAATGTTTCTTGGTCCCTAACGGTCCAAGAATACATCAGTTGAAGGCTGAACTTGCTGAGTGCAAACAAAGGGGCATGAATTACTATGAAAAATTAACAAAATTTTGGGAAGATCTTGCTAATTTTGATCAAATATCGACTTGCATATGTTGGGTATCTAGAATTAGAAACCTCGTGGTGATGGTAACTCATGTGGATATGGTAGAGGACAACAACAACATCAGAGAGGTGGAATAAATGGAGGTCTGTAACGACCCGGCCGGTCGTTTTGAGAATTTAAGCTCTGTTCGGTGGCGTAAGGTCTTGAACAGCTTCATATTATGCGTATCGACTTGCGTGCATGGTTGAATTCAGTTACCGGATGATTCAGAGTCGAATTGGAAGAAGGAATCTAGTTTTGGAAGCTTAAGCGGTGAGAATTTGATCGGAATTTGACTTTTATGTAAACGGCTCCGGAATGAGGTTTGGATGATGTCAGCAGCTTCGTATGGTGATTTTGGACTTAGGCGCGCGTCTGGATTCGGAGGTCCGTAGGGTAATTTGGAGCATTTCGGCGAAAGTTGGAAAAATTGAAGTTTGGAAAATGGAGAAGTTTGACCCATGGTTGACTTTTGTGATATCGGAGTCGGAATGCAGTTCCGAGAGTTGGAGCAGCTCCGTGATGTCATTTGGGACTTGTCTGCAAAATTTGGCGTCATTCCTAGTTGATTTGATTGGTTTCGACACGAATTTTCGAAGTCGGAAGATTTAAAAGTTCATAGTTTGATTCATAGCGCGATTTGCATTTTTGGCGTTGTTTGATATGATTTGAGACCCCGAGCGAGTCCGTGTTAAGCTATAGAACTTGTTTGTGTGTCAAGACAAGGTCCGGGGACCTCGGGTGTGTTTTAGACGAGTTTCGAATGTTTTGCATGGTTTTGAACATGTCTGATTTTGGTATCTCGAACCTGCGACTTTGGAGCGCAGGTGCGGCTCCGCTTCTACGTGAGCCTGATCGCATCTGCAATCTTTGATGCCTGGAAGCTAGCTTGCTTCTGCGAATGCTGGAACGCAGGTGCGAAACCGCTTCTGCGGTTGATCTATCGCATCTGCGAAGGAGTCCGTTTCTGTGCTCCTGTTTTCCATATTTGGTAGGACTAGGATTTACTACTTGACTTATATATATATTCTTGTAAATCAATAGAAGAAGGCAAGCGTTTCTCTTCCACACTTGGCCACCGCGTGCTTGCGTGATTTGGCATTTTGAAAAATTATTTTATCGAATTATCTGGTGTGTTGCTTTATCGAATTGTATAGTTTGTTGCTTTATCGAATTCCAATTAAATGCTAATTGCCTGCACCATTTTACTTCTTATTTTGGTATGCTAACTCTCATGCTTTAAGATTAATTCTCTGTAATAGGACGTGTTATCAAAATTCTGCATGTCAAAAGTATCAATATAGTTTGTTGTCAACTATTTAGCATATCTTGAAGGAATATTTTTGTAGTGTCCAATTGATATATGATAAGGAATATTTATGCAGTGTCTATTCGTTTATTTGTTTTATGAAGTATGATTTTTGTTATTTCTTTTCTAAAGAAAGGTTTAGCGGGTGGATAAATGGTTTGAGTGGTGCTTTTAATTTTTTTAAATGGTTAGATTGAAAAGAAAATGTCAAATATATCTTTAAAACATAGAGTAACTTTTCAATTACATAGGGCAAAACTAAATAACTTTTCAACTACAAAATAAAGTAAAATGACTTTCCTAATTAATTTACATAAGTCCAGTGACCTTGTGATAAGTCAAACTCTATTTATCTACCTTGTACGCCAAAGTATGAGCAACTTATACTATGAAATATGTTCAAAGATTCTATAGGATTCGAGAAAGTGATAGTTCTCCTTTTGAAAGAGCCAACACTAGATGTATAATTATTAATTCAATGCACCAGTCCTCCTCTTTAAAGCCTACTATAAGACAGAGAGGGTCACAAAGTCAAAAGAGAAGATTGTTTGTCATGTTTCCTTTTTACCATACAGCTTAGCTCAATGCTTTAGGATTATCTTCATCTTAATCTTACACTAGCTATTATTTTTTCACTTTCTAATCCACTTGATTACCGGCCAAATTATTCCAGTTTGGAGACTAAAGTACAAACAATACACCAACATTGCGACCGTCAAATCAGTCGGAAATCGGTCGGAAATCGTTTTTTGACCGATTTCCGACTGAAAAGTGTCAGTCGTAAGATATGTGGTCGCAATATATTTGCGACAGAATCAAAATTTGCAACGGATTCAGTCGCAAATTAAAAAAATACGGGGACATTTGAATTTAAGCCATTTGCGACCGAATCAGTCGCTAAATTTGCGACCGATTCAGTTGCTGACATAAATTAAAATAAAAATACAAATTAAAAGTTCCGACCGATTCCGTCAAAAAATTTAAAAATAAAATTAATTAAAAATTAATTATTCCGACTGAAACAATCGTAAATGTTGATTCTTAATTAATTAAAAATTAAATAAATTCTCCATTTGCGAGTGATTTAGTCGTAAATCTTAACTAAATTTTGTTAGAAAATTTCATTCTGCGACTGAATCAGTCGCAAATCTGGGTAATTCCTGTTGAAATTTGCGAGTGATTCAGTCGCAAATCTGGGCAGTTAAAGTAGAATCTTTTTGTATTTCTAATTACATCACCTGCTAATTAAAACAGCCAACCAAACACCTAACAAATTAACCAAAAACCTAATATAGCAATCCAAAATCCAATATTTACTACAAAACAAACAATAACATTTATAACAATTCAACCAACTAATCAAACAACCAACTATCAAACATGTCTCTAACTTCAACTCTAAAACATTAATAACTTATTCAGAATCAGTCTCCTCCTCGCACTCAGACTTCATTGCAGCTCCTTTCTTGCTTTTCTTTTTTAACAATTTTTGGATCAAAGCCTGAGTTGCTTGAAATTCTTGCGACATTTGATCCACTTTTTGACGCATAGCTTCCATGTCTTCTTGGAAAACTGATGCCCCAGTGAACAATGCTGCTGGTGGACGACTAGAGGACGACTGCACTCCAATCCCGTAGGCTCGACCTTTCTTTATTATTTTCACGCGAAATAAAGAAAAGAAAGTAAAAAAAGTAAGAAAACAAACAAGCAACTTTCAAATTAATACCAAAATAGATAATTACATAATATTTATATCTTTATTCACGTCACCAGCCGCCTGTGTCCAAATTGCGGTCATATCCTCCAAGGCCAGTTAAGTTCCTTCGGGCTGAGTTTGTAATTTTTATACTATTAGTCGTTTGCTAATATATTCAAAGACTTGCCATGATTTAATTTTTAAAATATGACTTGGTTTGTATTATTTCAGCCTGAATTAGATGTTTCGAATTCAAGCCTTGCGAATAAATTTTTTTTGGGTAACTAAACAATTTTATTACCAAGTAATATTTTACACACAGTTTTTTTCTATAGCTTGTTCTGGACATAAGCCCCAGACTAAGCTATTTCTTCTGTATCTCTATCCCTCCTAAACTTTCTATATATTTCAATGAACAATAGGATAGCAATTCAACTCTAGTAATCTTCCCTTCAGCCGTTGCTTCACATTGCCTCTACAGTGTAGATCCTGAACTAGTAGTCTAGTAATTGTTTCAACATTTCTTTGTGTTGCCTAGAAAACTCTTGCATTCCTCTCTTGCCATTTATAGTATATGCTCCCAGCTAGCATCATCTTGTATATTTCAGCATTTGCACTTCTTCCATGATAGTGTTGCTTAGCCCATTTCAGTTCATGCTCCCATGTCATCACCTGTCTATAGATCCTTAGCCATTCCAGTATAACAGTCCATATTTGTGTAGAGAATGAACATGTAAAGAAGAGATGATCAGTAGTCTCTACTTCTGTGTTGCATAGTGGACAAGTATCATCTTCTACACAGCCCCATTTTCTCAATCTGTCTCTTGTTTGGAGTCTCCTGTGAGCAGCCAGGAACATGATGAATATCCACTTAGGTAGTCCACTGTTGTTACAAATGAGTCTTCTCCATGAAACTTTGCTAAATTGTCCTCTTTGCTTCAGGTACATGGTTTTGATCGGGAATGTTTCCAGTCTAAGCACATCTTCCTCTGTATACCCAACTTCTTCAAAGTATTTCTTGGCTTTAAAAATCTTCTGAATCACCCAAGATGCTTGCTTTGGCTTATCTCCCCACCTTGGATTATATTTCTTATAGTACACATGGACCCATTGCACCCACATTTTGTCCTTCTTCTTGCATAGGTTCCACAATAGCTTGCATATGGCAGCTTTATTCCATAAGCCTATGTCCATCAAATTCAGTCCACCAGCTGCTTTAGGCCAATATAATCTGTCCCAGGATATGGGTGCTTTTCTTGTAGCCTCAACACTTCCCGTCCATAAGAATCTTCTACACATACTTTCAATCAAATGGATTAGTTTCTTGGGTAATAAGAATATCTGAGACCAATACACTTGGATGGAGAGCAACACACTTCTAATAAGTTGGACTCTTCCTGCATAGGATAGGAATTTAGTAGTCCAAGACTGAATTCTTCCTATCATTTTCTCAAGAAGTGGTTGACATTGCTGTACTGACATCCTTTTAGTACTCAAAGGTACCCCCAGTTATCTCACTAGAAGAAGCCCCTTAGAGAACCCCAACCTTTGCAAAATTTCCTGCTGAATATCATCTCTGACTCCTCCAAAATAGATTGAACTTTTTTCGGTGTTGGCCACTAATCCTGATGCCTGTGAAAACTCTTAGAAACATTGGTACAATAGCTTTACTGATATAGTATTTCCTTGACAGAATAACAGCAAAGCTGAGTTGAATTATGCTCATCTTGGCACACTTAGGGTGGAAGTTAAAATCTGGGTTCCTTTTTAATGCCTTAAGCAGTCTGGTAAAATACTCCATAGCCAATACAAATAAGTAAGGAGACAAAGGATCACCTTGTCTCAATCCCTTTTTAGCTTTGAAAGGTACTGAGTGCTGCCCATTTATAATGATGGAATATGAGACAGTTCTCACACATCTCATAATCCAATTCACAAACTTTCCTGGCATTTGCATACTCCTCAGCACTTGCTTCATGTAATTCCATTCAATAGAGTCGTAAGCTTTCTTCATATCCACTTTCAACATGCATCTAGGTGATATATCTTTTCTACCATATCCTTTAATAAGTTCATGGCTCATTATGATGTTATCATTAATCAATCTTCCCGAGACAAATGCAGATTGGCTTTTATCTACTATGTTTTCCATTATCTCTTGTAATCTATTAGTTAACACCTTCGAGATGATTTTATAGATGAGAGTGCAGCGAGAAATTGGTCTGAAATTAGTAACTCTAGATGGATTTGGTACCTTAGGGACCAGGGTCACTGTCGTACAATTGATAGGCTGGTGCAAATTATCTTTTGAGAAGAACTCCAGTACTGCTTTAGTTATCTTATCCCCAATCACAAGCCATGGTTTCTTGAAGAAGAGTGCATTGAATCCATCACATCCAGGTGCTTTGCTATCACTGATCCCCATTAGAGTCTTGTGTATTTCTTCCTTAGATACTGTTGTTGCCAATTGCAGCTGTTGTTGTCTATTTACCAGTGGATCTTCTCTCATGATCGCTGGATTAGTAGTAGGAAGTCTTTTAGCTGTTGATCCCAATAGTTGTTTATAGAACCCAATTACTTCCTCTTCAATCTCCTGATTTGTCTGTATTACTTCCCCATTGCTTCTTGTTATGCTCTTAATCTTGTTCTGGGAATCTACTCTTCATGCTTGCATAGAAGTAGGCAGTGTTATCGTCACCCAACTTTAGCCATTTTACTCTCGATTTTTGCTTCATGATACTTTCCTCTACCCTCAGCCATTTCTCCAGTTGCGTCTTTAATTCCTTTTCTGCTATAACCATGTTCTCAAGCTGTCCAAGACTTCTCATTTGTTCCTGCATTCTGCATAGTTGCTTCCTAAAGTCTGCAATATTATCTCCTACAACATTGTACTCTTTAGTATTTAATTCTTTCATCGCTTGTTTCACCTTTTTCAATCTATTCCATACATCTTTCATTACATTATCTTTATTACTTTCTTTCCATGCTCCATTGACTATCTTTAGAAAATCTTTATGTTCAGCTAGGTGATTTAAGAACCTTTAAGGCTTGGAGACTATCTCTTCCTTTTCTTCAAGTGTAATACTCAAAAGTGAATGATCAGAACATCCCGGATCCATTACACATACATCTAGATAAGGCATTTTTAGCATCCACTCTGCATTAATCAGTGCTCTATCTATCCTGCTATATGTGTGCCCATTTGTCCATGTGAAATTTCTTCCCTTAGTCCTCATTTCAACCAAACCAGTATCATTTATAAATCTATTAAAGTCTCTCACCTCCACATCTTGTACATGATTACCAATTGGTCTATCCTTCCTAGATTTTATGGCATTATAATCACCCATGATTAACCATGGTATTTGTTGTCTATTGTTAATATTTACTAAGTCTCTCCATAGGTGTCTCCTATCATCCAGTATATGCAAGCCATAGACTGTAGTGAATTCAAACCTCATGTTCATGCATTTGATGTGAACTACAACATGAATAAACTGAGAAGACTTCCCCTTCACCTGACATTCTATTTTATTAGCATCCCATAACAGCCAAATTCTCCCTTTGCTGTTGTGCTCATAGTTTGCTAGACAATGCCACCATGTAGTGATTTCCCTTATTATTTGTTCAGCCTTCTGCTCCTTTATTTTGTGTTCAAGTATTGCTATCATATTTACTTTATTGCTTCTTATGTACTTCTTGACCTCCTTCTGCCTAGGGACCTTATTCATCTCCCTAATGTTCCATGTTACCAGCTTCATACAGGAATGAATAAAGCCTGTAAATACCCTTCCTCCCCTGGTTGACTTTTTTTCCTACTCGAGCCTTCACCTAATTTCCTTGGATTTATTAGCTGCAGTCCAGATTCTGCCAGTATATTGAACTCATTTATGATGCTGATTGAGTCTTCCCCTGCTTTTTCCTTGCTTCGAGCTATTGATTTCCCTGTGGCTTTTCTCCAATTCTGCTCCTCCTCTCCTCTAGCTATCCTTGTAGGTGATTGAACAGGTTTACTGGTTTCCTCTTCACCCCTTATTACTTGACTACTTTTTGCAGGTGCTACATCTTTCTGCTCCACCTTGTCACTATTTCTATCTTTAGGTTGTCATTCCTGTTTCTGCTTTTGCTACTTAGGCTTAGCCTTCTGCATAGGTTGCTCCTCTTTACCACATCTGTGCCGAACTTTCATACAAACTTGACATAATTCCGGAATCCAGTCATAAGCTACTCCTTGGACAAACTCTCTTCCAGTTGGATCTGTCACCTTAATGGCCTTAGAAAGCTCTTTGATTACATCCATCTCTATTAGCACTCTAGCATATGTGATTCGATCCATTTGAGTAGTACAAGCATCTGCATATAGTGGAACCCCTAAACCACTACTTATCCTGCTTAGAGACTTAGCTCCCCAACAGTTCAATGGAAGGTTAGAAAATTTTGCCCATACAGGTATAGTTTGCAGAACCTCCTTACTAAAATCAAACTTTTCTGACCAAGTCTTCCTGATTATTGGTTTTGTACCCAATATATGCGGCCCTGAATACAATATTTCATCTCTGTCTTCTATGGAGTTAAATCTTACTACAAAATATCCCTCATTGTGATAGTAAACTTTTGGCTTAGTTGTAAAATTCCATACCGAGGCAATAAACCATTCCATAGCTCCTATTGTTGGAGTTGTTCCAACAACATAAAGGATCAATGCTTGCTTCCATTTCCTTATCTCTTCCTCTACTTCTTCCTTACATAATTAATTTTTTTTGATTTGTACCCCTTATATTAATAGACCTATCTGATATGAATTCAAATTAGTCGAGCAAATAAAATTTCAATTATCGAATAATTCTGCCAAAATAAAAGAATTAGTAAATGTTTAAAGTTAGTGTCATCCCAGAGAAATGCGAGCTGGTAACTCATTCTTTCTCTTGTCTTGTCTGCAACTAATATATTATTTCTTGCGAATAAGTTAAGAGGAAAAACAAATTAGGCATATATGTCAGTTATACAGTAAACATGATAGAGGCTATTTCAGAGACAAAAGTTACCTTAGTATGTTTCAATATTAAGGTGATCAATTCAAATGGATGATAAGTATTTATAAGTAACAGCATTGATAAAAAAAAATTTAAAAAAAATTAAAATTAAAATATAGAGAAAAAAGAAGAAGAAAGTTTTTCTGCAGAAAATGTTAGTAATACTTACCAATTGAAGGCAATTTCTTCAAAAATAAAGATAGGAGGTAAATATACATAAGACTTAAACTCGTTAATATTATCTTTTTTCATTGGCATGAATATTATCATTTCACGCACATACTATCAACATAGGTTGTTTACAACAATAAAACATGAGACCAATAGAAAGTAAAGGAGTAAGTACAACGAAACTATAAAAAAAATATATCATAACCGGTTACACTAATAAGCTAAATTACAAATGATTGAGTGTAACGGGTGAGAGTTTATCTCTCTAGAAAACCAAACACACCTTATTCAAACAAACTTCCATCAACATATAAAATCTTTTCTGCTGATTACTAGACTCTGCAACATCCATGGAAAACTTCACAGAAACAAATAATTATGACTTAACATCTACAGAACCACCAGATATAGGAGTTATGCAAATAAAAGATAAAAAACAAACTTCTCCAAAACCATAACTGTAACTTCAAACAAACATCCATCAGAAATTCCTTTTATACAACAGAGCATGGAGCTACAAATTGACTTATCGGATGAAAGTCTCCACTGCAGTACAGACGATGACATATTTATACCTATTACGACTGAGGATAAATGTCATCTATACGCTCCCTGGAAGTACTCTATTATAGTAAAAGTATTTGGTAGGAAAATACTGCACCAAATACTCCAAAATAAATTGCTGGCCTTATGGAACCCATCTGAGGACATTCATCTTATTGATCTAGGCTCTGATTTCTTCCTCATAAAGTTTCAAAAGGAAGAAAACATGCTTAAGGCATTACATGGAGGGCCATGGTTCGTTTTGAATCATTTCCTATCCGTTAGGCAATGGGAGCCAAATTTCATAGCTTTAGCAACCCAACTCACATACTCAGCAATATGGGTCCGCCTACCAGAGCTCCCTACTGAGTTTTACGATGAACAAATCTTATATAAGGTGGGTTCAAAATCGGGACAGCTGTTAAAGGTGGATGCTTGCACGTCTTCTACAACTAGGGGCAAGTATGCAAGAATATGTATAGAGGTACCGTTAGAGAAGCCGTTAAAGTCGCATGTTCTTATAGGCCACCATAGACAGAGCTTATTATATGAAGGACTGAACATACTATGCACAAGCTGTGGTCGATTTGGACATACGACTATAAGCTGTCTCTTTACACCACATACAACAAAGAATAATCCAAATCTAAATACTTCTACTACTCCACAGAAGGATACGGCCCAACAAACGGAGTGGAAAATAATTAGTTTCCCAAAAAAATCGATGCAGCATAACAACAATGGTAGAAACGCGACCAACTTTAGAGAGGAGCTGGGAACGGTGGAGCAAGGGCAACACTAGGAAGCAAGCTCGTCGACTATCAAAATTGGGCCTCTAAAATCCCACAAACAAACAAGAGACAAGGCTGAACCAAACGTACTCAATAACAAGTTTCACAAGTTAGAGGACTTAGACAACATGGATTTGGACAATATTAAATTGAAAGACCCAACTCCACGTCAGTAGCAACAACAGTGTATTGCATGCTACAGTAGCCTATAATCCTAGCCAACCCCAACTCCAACAAAAACCAAATAATGACTTTTCATGTGATAACCTTAAGGGCCTTTCACTACAAACAAATCAGATTCCTACTCAGTTAAATAAAGACCCTTTATTGCTATCCATCGTAGAACAACAACCCTCTTCTCTTGACCTTACTAAATCTGCACCTTCTACTGCACAACTAAACAAATATGCAGAGACCAACACTCCCACAAAACACAAACCTTGTTGTGCTGAGAAACTGGAACAACAATCAACTCTTTTATCTTCCTCGAAAGCGTATGCAGGGACCTCAACTTCCACATATCAACACCCCACTGATATACACGTCTCAGGCAAACACAATGGATCTTCCTCTAGAGTCTTGGCTAGAGATGGGATTATAGGGGTATGCTCTTGTGTTTACAATGTAATTGAACAATTAGGAGATTGTCCTTCTTGTGCAGAACCCATCGCATCTGGCAAAGATAGTTACAGAGGGAATGAGACTAAGGATGGATGGGTATGCTCAACACCAATGGTACAACGCACAAACACACCTCCTACTGGATCATCAGGCTTCAAGTTCGAATCCCTAGTAGTGGAGTTACCCCATGTACTTACAGATACCAGTTCCAGCCACGACAAACCTACTGCTCTTTTACCCACCACATCACATGGGGCAGATTTATGCACCATGGTTCCAGCATCTCCACTCTTTCAATCCTCTCTCCTCATATGCCAGTCTAATAAGTCCTCTCGAGACACAGTCTCCCCCAGGCAGTCCACCACCACCTCCAACACCATCTCCCAACGAACTAGATGTGCAAACAAGGGAAGAGTTAGCAGAAATAATAGCGGAAATAAGGGAGAAAAGGACAGAGTTCTTATGGTTAAAAGGGATACATCTTTACAATCTAAAGGAGCAATTTGCAAAAAAATTCATCCTAAAGTGTCCATTAGAGATGATCTCATACAGCATGAACTTTCGTGTCACAATGAATCGTGAGGCAGGGAAATACTCGATGGTGATAATTCCAACTCTTCATCAGCTCCCACCACTGATGGATTCACAGGACCGGATGTCATCAACGTTTGTCAACCCGTTGATGCCTACTCCAACAGTCATACAAACAATGCCCTATATTATGAATATAATAGTTTGGAATTGTAGGGATCCCATAACCCGGAGTTCAGGAGGCAGTTTAGATCCCTACTAGACAACTATAGCCTAGTCCTAGCAATACTGCTTGAAACGCACATGCAGGACCATGAAAGACTTAGACAGGATTTTGGATTCACTAATATGGCGCAAGTGTCTGCAAATGGGCTTGAAGGAGGGTTAGTTGTAGTATGGAATGAGGCTGCAATTGGTGTTGAGGAGCTGAGGGTAACTGAGCAAGAAATTCATTGCCTCATCCAGGTAGGTCCCACTAACCCTAAATGGATATTATCTGCTATATATGCTAAGAATTTATGCCATGCACGAAATGAACTTTGGGAGAGTCTTATGGATTTGCATGATAATCTTAAGTACCCTTGGCTAATTGGAGGAGACTTTAATGATATTTTATATGCTAATAAAAAATTTGGGGGGCTTCCTGTTAATATTAGTAGGGCAGACAAATTTTCTAATTGTATTAACTACTGTAATTTAATAGATTTAGGGTTTAAAGATAGTAGATTTACTTGGACTAATAAAAGAAAAAAGGGCATACAATACTAGAAAGTCTAGATAGATTTTTGGCTAATTATGAATGGCTCAATCTGTATCCTGAGGCTACAGTGCAACATTTATCCCTTACTTATTCTGATCACTGTCCGTTATTACTTAGCTTAGATAATAGGAAACAACCACCTAGAAATATTTTCAGATTTGAAACTATTTGGGTATCACACCCACAATTCCATCAATTAGTTCAAACTGCTTGGCATGATAAGTCACCAATCTTAGAAACTATTACAAATTTTTAGAAGGTCCTCATAGATTGGAACCATAATACTTTTGGAAACATTTATAGTCGGAAGAGGAAAATACTAGCTAGACTTGCTTGAATCCAATCTTCTGTACACTACCCCACTAGCTATTTCCTTCAAATTTTAGAAGTACAATTGAATAATGAATTTAGTAATATACTTAGGTTAGAGGAGGACTTTTGGAAGCTTAAGTCAAGAGTGGCTTGGCTTAATGAAGGAGACGCTAATACAAAATTCTTCCATATGTCTACGTTGCAAAGACGTAGGAGAAATAGAATAACCTCTCTTAAAGATTCAGTTGGAAACTGGTTTTACGACCACCAAGCTATTCAGGATCACATACTCTCTTATTACAAAAATCTTTTTACAACTGACCACAATCAGTCTACTAATATTACTTTTAATTCAAATTTCAGTTCAGTTAGTAAGATGAATACTCAAATTCTACAAACACCTCTTGAGGATATTGAAATTGATCGTGCTATGTTTAGCTTTGGTCCTTACAAAGCACCGGGCCCGGATGGACTTCATCCCTTCTTTTATCAAAAGTTTTGGGCTGATGTCAGTAGTGTGAGCACGTGATTTTTGCCTTACGAAAACTACTCCAAAATAAATCAAAAAATAAAATAAATTTCTTTTACTGTGTAATTTTTGAATTTGCGTGGTGTTAAATATTTGTTTTATGTCCGTAAATGTTTACTTTGTCATAATAAAATGAAAATTAAAATAAAATACATGTTGCATGCATATAGGATTTAATTATGCATTTGAAAGATAATTTAAATAAAATCACAAAAAATATGCATTCGTTCTATTTTAAATATGTTACTGTGTGACTAGTGTTTTGACTATGTGTTAAATAGTTGTTATAAAGTAATTAATATTTTTGTGTAAGGTTAAAATTGTTTTATAATTTTTTATTAGGATTTTTTAATGATAAATAATAAAATAAAATAAGTTGTAAATAAAAAATTGGACCTGGATTAAAATCCAGGCCCAAATCAAATTACCCTCCCCACAGCCCAATCCAAATAGCCAGTCCGGTCCAATTTACACAAGCCAAAACGACAGCGTTTGGTCGCCCTCATCAAAGGCCGTTGGATCAAAGCCAACCAACGGCTGAGATCCCACAAACCTTAACCCATAGCCTTTACCCGACCCAATGACCCGATCCAGGCTGACCCTGAACTTAGACCAAACGACAACGTTTGGTTAAGTGGATTGATCTCAACCGTGAATCTTAATTGATCCAACGGATGAGATCAATCCACCCCACCCCTATTTAAGGATCAAACCCCTACCCCGGCCCCTAACTTAACACCCCCTCCTCTCACTGTTCATCGTCTTCCCAAAACACACCCCTAACCCTAGCCGCCCTAGAATCCCACCGCCTGAAACCTGGCGGCATCAACGCCGCCGGTCACCAAAATAACACCCTAGACTCCTCACCACTTCCTCTACACAGATCTGACCTTAGTTTCCTTCGAATCAGACCCCAACTCTTCGAATATTAAATCGAAGGTGGGTCTGAAAACTCAAACCTTTCCAATGGCTTCCAAAATAACACCATAGTACCCCCTAGCATGCCTCGTTATGGATCTGAAGTTTGTTTGGCTCGAATCATTTCCGAGCTTCTCGAATCTTCTTTTGAAGATTCGGACCAAACAAGAACAAACTCAGATCTGTTCTAAACTGACGCCAAATGACCCCTAGGCTACCTTCACCCTTGTGTTATTGTTGGTTCCCCTCGAATCTAACCAGAAATGGTTAAACCCAAAATCGAACCTTCTGAAACCCTAAATTTTCCAACCTTGGCATCTTTTTCACTTCAGACGAAAGATTGAGGTTTAATCGACCTTAGTCAAAGTATTTTCAGTAGAAAATACTTCGACTAAGGTCTGTTTGATTTCAAACAAAGTCGAAATCTAAGTTGAGTTGAGTCCGGTTGAATTTGAAGGTTCAGAGGTAATTTTCTGTTTCTTATGTGTATTCTACATGTATTCTATGTTCGTTTCATTAGTTTGTTTAAATTTTTATACTTTTCTAGTTCATTCTGTTATACTGTCTCCTACCCGTCTACTTGATTCAAAATATGAAATTGTTTCTGTTGTTCGTGATTATTTACAATGTGAGTAATCGACTCGATTAAGTTCGTCGATTAGTTATATTGTGAATTCTCATTTATGATAATGCTAATGGAAACAGTCTGCTTCTATTGTTTTAGACTGATTATGGACAAATGTTGTAAATAGTCTACTGATTAATACTTGTTAATTAAATCATGTTTGTTTGCAAATCAGTAAATTCAAATGTATGATGTGTATATATTGTTTTCTGAACAGGGCATTGTCAGTATATTGACAATGCTCCTGTGTATGTTTGATCTTGATTCAATGTTTAAGTCCAGTCTGAATTGTTATAATGATTTCATTGATATGTTGTTATGATGTTAGTTCTGAATTCAGTGTGATTTTACAAATGTTGATTAGATGTAATTGTGTTAGAAGGTTACATTCTTAGTTAGGATTCAGTCCAAAACTTTAGGATTGGTTATAGCTGCTTAAACAGATTTTAAAATCTGTATTGTTAGATTCTGAATTTAAGGCAGTAATAACAGTAATTACAGTAGGAAATCTGGGACATTTTCTGGGATAAAACAGTAAGGGTAATGTGACATAATAGTGGGCTGAAAGTGGTTTGTTAATGGTTTTAATTTAATAGGATAGTGGGAAACAAAGGGTAATGGGCTGCTGAAAAACAGGATAATAGGGTCCTGGCAGCACTAGAAGGTATAGGACAACCCTGTATAAATAGAGGGGATTGGGACTGATTTAAGGGAGCTCTTTCAGAAAGAAAAACAAGGAAAAAAGAGAGCTTTCAGACAGAATTTAAGGCAGATTTTAAGAGAGGAAAAAAGGCAGATTTTAGCAGATTTTAAGAAGAAAATCAGGAGTTCAAAAGAAAATCTGATTTAGCAGATTTTAAGAGAGTGAAAAGTCAGATTTGAATATGGAAAGTCAAGCAGAAAAAAAAATGAAAATCTGAAGAGGAAAAAGAAACAGAAAAGAGACAAAAGAGAACAGTCACACACACACACAGATACAACAGCAGAAACAGAAAATCAGAAAAATGGGAATTTGAAACTGAAAAGAAACTGAAATCTGAAATATTATTCTTTCGTTGAATCTGTTCAAATTTATTTGATTCCACTGTTCAGTTAAAATCTGAAGTGTCTTTAAAAAATACTGTACTGTGCATCTGGTTTCCTCGGGTCGTATTATTGCTCAAATCTGTGGAACTACTGCTATTCTGCTGAATTTGTTACTGCTGCTACTGCTGAAATTTTAACTCCTTCTTCCTTCATTGCCAGGTACACATCTTTTAAACTTATGTTGTGATGGGTTTCAACATGACAATAAATAAAGTTTGAGTTGTAATATTACTTTCTATTCATTTGAGCTCTTTAGCTAAAAATTCAGTTTTGTTTCTTGATCAAATAAGTAGTATATGTTGACAGGATGACTGTAAGATAAATGTCCTTTATTGAAGACTGTATAAGTGTTGTAACAAGGTTAATTTCTAAATTTTCATTAAAGTATAGTTATGATTGAATTGTTAAGATAGGGAATATGGCATGAAGTTGGCTATTAGTTAAATCCTATGACATTATTAGTCAGGTATAGAGTATTCTGAAATATCAAGAAAATGCATGGTTAGTGTACGCCTGATTGTTTGGTTGTGGATAAAGGTTTGATGTTGTTAGTTGAATAAAGAGTAGTATAAAAATGTCAAAAACCATATTGCTAGTTTATTCTAATACCTGATTTAGTTATGGATTGAATGATGTGGAGTTATACGTTCATATATGGCATGATAACAGGTATATATATAACCATTAATGGATGATGAGTTGATTATGATGTTAAAATGCTATGAATGTTTTAGACGTACATCTATATTGCATGTAAGGCAATATTATTAATCGATTTATAATTCCCTTTCTTATCAATTTGATGCCTATCTACTATCGTAAATAAATTAATTTCGCCTATTAGATTAAAACAAGTATATGAGAATGAGATGAGATATATAAACACGAATCGCAACACTTTATATCAAGGGTAAGTAGAAATAAAACTTTCACTAAATAGAAATAATAAAAGTTCTTGAAAAATATTCTTCCCTTTATAAATCATTTTTAGTTTCATATACAATTCATTATTGGGCACATAGATATATATGTTGTATTTGCCGAAAATAGTGTTAATCATATTTTTACTCTTTTCTTTGAATTTGAATAGTCTGGCTGAATATAATTTATATCCGGAAATTATAATCGACGGGCAACATTTAATAAATTGCAAATTCTTTTTCAAGAATTCAAGGGTATCTTAAATGGAGATTTCTCATGATATAATAAACAATTTGAGGGAAAAGGCCATAATACTATTAACAAAGATTTTGCGCAATCAGGGATGCGTTCGCGCACCCTGATTATATTAAAAAAAAAACAAATTCGGATTATGCGTACACGCAATTTCGAGCGAATATTTTAATAAAAAGGATTTCTCCGCGGATGTCAAAATAATTTCATATAACCCGAGGTGTGCAGTTCATTGTCTAAATAAAAAGGGTGATGATGTTTCTGATTTTATTTTAAATTTCGAACATATATTTTTTATAAAAACTATAACATGGACAATTTTATTGTGTACACGTACGCGTGGCATGATCCCCGGTAATTATAAAAAGTATATAATACGAATATACGTACGCGTAATTCGTCCATATAATTGTAAACAATAAGTAAAAAGCGGTAGTAAAATCATGCAATAAAAACGTATTTAGTAAAAATCAAGATAATTAAGCCAATAATAAAAACAGTTAAGCGACCGTGCTAGAACCACGGAATTCGGAAATGCCTAACACCTTCTTCCGGATTAACAGAATTCCTTACTCAGGATTTCTGGTTCGCAGAATAACAAACAGAGTCATATTCTCCTCGATTCAGGGATTAAAACCTTGGTGACTTGGGACGCCTTAAAATTCCCAGGTGGCGACTCTGAAATAATTAAATAAATCCCGTTTCGACTGTCCTTCAATTGGAGAAAACTCCCCACGCGCCCCGCGGGCGCGGTAAAAAGGAGGTGCGACAGCTCTGGCGACTCTGCTGGGGACTTAGAAATTAACCCAGAACCACTGGTTCAGGGTTTAAAGAATTCGAGCTTTAAATAACTGCGATAATTGGCTTTATTTACTATATGATTTTCAACTGTTTATATGCTTAACATGCTAAATATTTTTTTTACCGCTTTAATATTATTTGAATTGTGAATATATACAACTGCTACGAAACCTCATTCTTTCTGAGTCTTCTAAATTTATGGTGTACACGTGCGCGTGACCCACCTTTCTGTTAAAGTCATACCAAATAAGACGGAGTTGGAACAAGTAACTAGGCCGGGTAGACTTTCGTGCTCCCGGTACGTTGCCCCCGCTTCGGCTCAAACTGTCTGTTTGGGTAAGCCAGGTTTAGAACAATCAACCTCAGGTTTTTGCCTAGAATAACTCAGCCATGAATCGGATCCCTAGTAGGAACGTCTATTTGCATCATGTACATTTGTCCTTGGAGACTCAACACAAGGGTTGGGTCTGTCTAGGACAGGTGAACCCGAAACAAAAAGACCATCTTGATGCATCCTACTTGCTACCTGTGCATTCATTTGCCTCGAACATGCTTGTTGACCAGCTTAAATGAAATCACGGTGAGAAGAGAGGAATAAAATAGGTTGTTTTAAAAATTTCAAAAAAAAAATAGTTTTGAAATCTTGAAATAAAAAGCGTTTAATAAAAAAAATAAAAAATTTTCGAAAATGATTTTTTAGTATAAATTTTCAAAATGAATTTTGACTTTATTAAAATTAAATTTCAGATACAAAATGAGCACCACACAAAGCCCCTCATCCACGAGTACAGAAGAATTTCTATTTCAGCTTCAAATGTGGTGGTATGATTTAGGCGAAGATGGTCAAAAATGGGTCGTCAAGCATTTGGGAAATCTCACGGACATTATGAAAGTTAAACCCCGTGATGATCTGATTGCGGCGTTAGTAACTTTTTGGGACCCTGTTCACAATGTCTTTCGTTTCTCTGACTTCGAGCTTACTCCTACATTAGAGGAGATAGCTGGATATGCTGGTTTTGACGGAAGTCTAAGAAATCAAAGCCTGATATTCACAAAGGCTCCTTCGGTACATCGATTCTTCGGTCTTCTGAACATCAGCAGTCAAATCAGGAAAAGCAATGTCATCAATGGATGTTGTTCCTTCAACTTTTTGTATTCAAGGTTCGGAAAGTCAGATGGGTTCGAAATTCATGAGAAAGGCCTTACTAACAAGCAAAACAAAGACATCTGGCAGATTCACCGTCGCTTTGCCTTCATGGTGGCTTTTCTAGGAATCGTGATCTTCCCAAACAAAGAGCGAACAATTGATATTCGCACCGCGAAAGTTGTGCAAATCCTCACCACCAAAGAAAATCACACCCTTGTCCCCATCATTCTATCAGACATTTATCGGGCTTTGACTTTATGTAAATCAGGAGCAAAGGTCTTCGAAGGATGCAAAATTTTGTTGCAAATGTGGGTGATGGAACATCTCCAACAACAGCCCAAGATCATACAGTATGGGTCAAACAATGATAATTGCATCGAGAGCTATGAGGAAAGAACAAAAAATTATCAGGCTCCAGAAGGGATAGAAGCATGGGTATCTCATCTAAAGGCTTTAACGGCAAATCAGATTGAATGGACTTTGGGATGGCTCCCGATGAGGGAAGTAATACACATGTCAACCTCAAATAGTTATCTACTACTATTGGGATTGAGAAGCATTCAGCCGTATGCGCCACTAAGAGTCTTAAGGCAACTAGGGAGATATCAAGTAGTTCCTGATGATGAAGATTTGAGTATGCAAGTAATCGAATTACACCCAGAAGCCACTATTCCCGAGGCTCTACTTCAGCAGATGTGGAATGGATGTCGATACTTGAAAAGTGATACTCAAGTCCCAGACACTACAAAGGGTGAGATAAATCCTGGATATGCAAGGTGGTTTGAAAAACGGTCTCGCGTGGATGATGTACCAGAGCCTGAGCTAAGAAGGCCAACAAAAAGACCCCATGTTCAAAACTTCAATGATAAAATCCAAGAGCGGTTGATCTGGGGAGAAAAGGAAAAAGGGTACAAAGCAACTATCCATGCCCTAAAAGAAAATCTGAGAAGCCTCAGTTTGGAGAAAGATTTGCAAGCACAAGAAGCCGAAGGCGAGAAGAAGAGTCTAGCTTGTGAGAATGAAAATCTTCATGCTCGATTCCAAAAAATGAAAAGAGTTTCTGAAACACCAAAGAGGAGCTGGAAGGATCAAAAAACCATCGCCAATCTCTTTGAAAGAATGCAAGATTATGATTCCATTCTTGCGGAAAACGAAAGGGCATTGAGCAAAGCAAAAGAAAGGATCCAACAATTAAACGAAGAAGCCAGATCTAATAAGGAACGCCAAGATAGGCAATCCGAAAAAGACAGGGCACAATTCAAGAAGGAAAAAGACCATTGGATGCGATCAGAAGACCAGCTTCGTGCACAACTAGAAGAGGCAAGAAGATGCAACAGAGAACATCAACAAGCAGACCTCGACAGGGAAAGAGCTCAAGCAAGATTAGAGCAGGCCAGACTCCGAGCTCTATTAGAATCAGCTTTAGATCGTGAAAACCGTGTCAGAGACATAGCCACCACTCGTCAGCAGCAATTGCAAGACCAAGACCAACGTCTCCAAGGTTTCAGGGCACAAATCCACGACTTGGCAGTCTTCACATCTCAAAGTTATGTAAACTGCCAAGGAATGGATTATGAAAGGTTTACAGAGCATGCGCCCACTTTTGCTCGTCATCTAGCAATGGAGTTGGAAAGGATGTATCGTACGCTGGGAGGCCATCCAGGTCAAGCCCCACATTGAGCAGATAATCCAATATTTGACAACAAAAGTGGAAAGTGGGGCATGTTGTGAGATGTTAAGAATTGTATCTTTTATTTTGATTTAAGTGTGTGTGTTTCAAACCATTTTCTTAAAAGTTTTCAAATGTAATTCCATCTTTGTATAATGAATAAAAGTGATTGCCTTTAGTCCGAACTACGCAAGGTCTGATTCATGTAAGGGCATGATACGTAGGCAATCTCTATAAGATTCGACCACCACGATAAAAGATATATATAATAAATAGAAGTGAATAACAATAAAAATTTCAAGAAAGCTGGGACGACACAAGCAGCTGAGCAAATGCATAATAGAAAGGGATTATTTGTCTAGGAGCATTGCATCTCAACGTGTGATTATATATGTGTTAAACTCTCAAAACTAACAAGTTTGTTCATTTCCAGAATTCAAGCAGTTAGTTTCTCTAAAGAGTATACTGGCATATTATCATTATCACACAAGATCAAAAGGACCAATACCCGAAAGTATGTCTATCCCAGATGTTGACACAGGTATGGAGCTAGAGGAGATGGATGTCGGGAAAATGAAAGAAGAGATGTTTAAACTCAAGCAGCAAATGGCTGAGATGTACCAAGCCTGGTCTACAGGACAGTTACCCCCATCTTACCCAAATAACCCTGCTCCATCAATGACCCAAACTCAGGATAATATTACCACTGAATTATCCCCAAATTTCCCCATTTACCAGCACTACCGAGGCACCACCTCTCAGACACCGCAGTCTCCACCTCCGAAACCAGTTCCATATTTTCCTCCACCTATGACTCCTGTTTTCGTAGCACCTCCCCCTGCTACATTTCATAAATTTCCTAGTGAGCCTACATTCCAGGCCCAGGACAACCAATATTACACCCCGGAGCCCACCCTCAAAGCCTTCGAAATTAATTCAACTGCTCCTCGTTTTGATCTCCCAACCGAAATTGAAAAGCCAGCCAAAAATGCTGAACAAGAAGAGATATTCAGGAAGGTCAAGAGTTTAGAACAATCGTTCAGAGACATGCGAGGATTAGGTGGGCAAGTCAGTGTAGCATACAAAGATTTGTGCTTATTCCCCAATGTACAATTACCAGTTGGCTTCAAGATGCCCAAATTTGACCTATACAATGGGCACGGCGACCCAGTAGCCCACTTAAGGGGTTTCTGTAGCAAGATGTGAGGAGCTAGGGGAAAGGATGAATTATTGATGGCTTACTTCAATCAAAGTTTAAGCAGATCAGCTTTGGAGTGGTATACACGCCAGGACCATGGGAGATGGTACACTTGGGATGACCTGGCACAGGCATTCGCATACCATTTCCAATACAATCTGGAAATCATCCCAGATCGATTATCTTTGACAAAATTTGAGAAGAAACACAATGAAAGTTTCAGAGAGTATGGTTTCCGATGGAGAGAACAGGCAGCACGAGTGGATCCTCCTATGAAGGAGAGTGAAATGGTAGACTACTTCCTCCAAGCCTTGGAACCAACTTACTATGCCCATCTAGTTTCAGCGGTTGGGAAATCATTCAACGAAGTGGTGAAGATGGGAGGTATGGTGGAAGAAGGCCTCAAAACAAATAAAATTATGAGTTATTCAGCAATTAAGGCAACTACTCAAGCTATTCAAGGCGGGGTAGGAGGAATCGGAAGAAAGAAGAGGGAGGAAGCAGCGGTAGTTGATTCAGGAATTTGGTCGGGACCCAGAGGTTCACCGCTTTACTATAATCAACAACGACCTCGCCAATCAGCTTACCACCATGATTCATCCCAACACTACTATCACCCTTCAGAGCCTCATTTTTCCATTAACCATGCTCAAGCATACAATCAGCCACCTGTTCACACCAATTGGCGTGCTCCTGTCACACCAAATACTTACCCACGAGCCTATCCCGGACCAGGTTTCAGGCCTAGGCCAGCATTCAGGGGAGAAAGGGAACAGAAAAAGAAAACTTACACTCCATTGGGAGAGTCTTACACTAGTCTGTTCCACAGGCTGAGACAGCTAGACATGCTAAGACCAATACAATCCAAGCTACCCAATCCTCCTCCAAAGAATCTGGATTACACCATTAGCTGTGAGTATTGCTCCGGTGCACCAGGCCATGATACGGAGAAATGCTGGCATTTGAAAAATGCAATACAAGAGCTGATTGATACTAATAAAATCGAGGTTCAAACCCCCGAAGCTCCCAATATCAATAGAAATCCAATGCCAGCCCATCAAGAGGCCAATATGATAGAAATCATACAAGCTGATGGGGAGACAAAGAAGCCGTCACAAACTGTCATGATTGATCAAGTCTCATGAAGCCAAACCAGATAAGCAGTTAACAGAGGAGAAGCCGGTACCTAAACAGAGCAGAAATGGCGATGAATCATCTGTGGTAGACAAGGAGGGATCATCGAGCAAAGTTGCCCCAAAACAAGAAAGGCTGAAAGTGATAGTACCAGGGATTGCTAACAAACCCATTGTATTCGTGGAAGGAGCCCGTACAGATCGGGTCATCATCACACCTGTGACCCAGCTGCCAGTCATCAACAACAAAGCCATCCCATGGAACTATGAACGGGTGACTGTAATGTACAAGGGAAAAGAAGTCAAGGAAGAAGTGTGTGAGGTGCAAGGCTTGACTCGTTCGGGAAGATGTTTTACGCCCGAAGAGTTAAGAAAAACTAAAAATAATCCAACACCAATAAAGAGAGCTGTGACGGAAGAAGAGGCGGAAGAGTTTTTAAGAAAAATGAAACTCCATGACTATTCTGTTGTGGATCAATTGAAGAAGACACCCGCTCAAATTTCATTGTTGTCATTACTGATCCATTCAGAGGAGCACCGTCTGGCTTTGATGAAAATCCTGAATGAGGCTCATGTTCCTGAAAAAATCTCTGTAAATCATTTGGGAAGAATAGCCAACAGAATCTTTGAGGCAAACAGAATTACATTTTCTGATGATGAATTGCCTATGGAAGGTACCGAGCACAACAGAGCTCTTTACCTCACCGTGAAATGTAAAAACTCCATAGTAACCCGGGTATTGGTTGACAATGGGTCAAGTGTAAACATTTGCCCTCTCTCCACTTTAAGCAAATTGAAGATCAAAGAAGAGAGGATCCAGAAAAATAGTATTTGCGTACGGGGGTTTGACGGTGGAAGCAGAGATTCATATGGCGACATAGTGTTGGAACTAACAATAGGGCCAGTTGAATTCACAATGGAATTTCAAGTGTTGGACATAACTGTTTCTTACAACTTGTTGTTGGGTCGACCATGGATCCATGCTGCTAAAGCAGTCCCGTCAACACTACATCAGGCTGTCAAGTTTGAATGGGATCATCAAGAAATAGTTGTGCATGGGGAAGAAAGTTTAAATGCTCGCAGCAGTACCATTGTACCGGTCGAGGGAACAGAAAATGACCAGGGACCATGGGTATACCAAGTATCCGACACAGTGTCGGTAGAGAAAATTCCAGAGGGGAAATACCTTCCGAATCCAAAGATATCCTCTGCATCAGTCATGATAGCTTATGAAATGTTAAAGAATGGTTTTATACCCGGCAAAGGCCTGGGCTTATCTTTGCAAGGAATTATACAACCAGTATCTCTCCCCGAGAACTTGGGAACATTCGGTTTGGGGTTCATACCCACTGTAAATGACGTGATAAAGGCCAGAAAGTTGAAACACAAGGCATGGGTTCTTCCAAAACCAGTCCCACATCTGTCAAAGTCTTTTGTCAAGACCGGTGCTAAAAATCGCCCGATAACAACAATTCCTAAATCCCGGGTCAATCCTGAGGAGGAATTAATTGAAAGATTCGAGAAATTGTTTGATGATGTGAATATGTTGGAAAGCGGAGAAGGGTGTAGCGACGCAGAAGTTCAATTCATTGGGCCAGAAACAAAGCTTAATAATTGGAAAGCCACTCCTCTCCCCATTCGAAAGGAGTCTTGGTAGTTTATTTTGATTTTCTTTCAAGTTTGTTTGGGTTACTTCAGGGTTGTAATCCCAAAGCTTATCTTACAGTTTGTTTGAAGTGTGCAAACCTTGTTATCTTTCATCATCCAATAAAAAGCAGTTTCCTTTTTATTGTCATTCCTGATAGTTTTCTTTTCTTTTTCTTTTTTCTGTACAGTTCTTTTTACGCTGGCTCTAGTGATATGGCATGCATGAGGAATCCTCAGCCCAGTCTTAAAAATCAATCTGGTTCCGAAGTAATAATTCAAGAAATATATTGTGATTATGAATCAGAATATGATGAAGATGAGGTTTTTGAAGAGATTAGTAAAGAGTTAATTCACTTTGAGGAAAAAATCAAACCTAACTTGAGTGATACCGAGGACATCAATATAGGGGACACGAGTAATATCCGAGAAACTAAAATAAGTGTCCATCTGGAACCAAAGATCCGAGAGGAGTTAATTAAAGCACTCATAGAATTCAAAGATGTTTTTGCATGGTCGTATGATGACATGCCGGGCCTGAGCACTGATTTAGTGGTTCACAAATTGCCCACCGATCCAACGGTGCCTCCTGTCAAGCAGAGGCTGAGAAAATTCAAGCCTGATATGAGTGTGAGAATTAAGGAAGAAATCACCAAACAATTGGAAGCAAAGGTCATTCGAGTCACTCGATATCCTGTTTGGTTGGCTAATATCGTTCCTGTACCAAAGAAAGACGGCAAAATTAGAGTATGCGTCGACTACCGCAATCTCAACAAAGCAAGTCCAAAGGATAATTTCCCATTACCCAATATCCATATTTTGATCGACAATTGTGCCAAGCATGATATAGGATCTTTCGTGGATTGTTATGCCGGGTATCATCAAATCCTAATGGATGAAGAAGATGCAGAAAAGACGGCATTCATCACACCATGGGGAACTTATTGCTACCGGATAATGCCATTCGGTTTGAAGAACGCCGGGGCAACCTACATGAGAGCGATGACCACAGTGTTTCATGATATGATACACAAAGAGATTGAGGTATACGTGGATGATGTGATCATAAAATCAAAGCATCAGGCCGACCACGTTGGGGATTTGAGGAAGTTCTTCTTAAGACTTCGCAGGTACAACCTCAAGCTTAACCCTGCCAAATGTGCATTTGGAGTTCCATCTGGAAAGTTGCTAGGATTCATAGTCAGTCGACGAGGCATCGAGCTAGACCCATCAAAAATCAAAGCCATCCAAGAATTGCCACCTCCCAGGAACAAAACTGAAGTAATGAGTTTGTTGGGAAGGTTAAATTATATCAGCAGGTTTATTGCTCAGCTCACAACAACTTGTGAGCCAATTTTCAAATTGTTGAAAAAGGATGTTGCGGTCAAATGGACCGAATGAGTGTCAAGAAGCGTTCGATAAAATAAAAGGGTATTTGTCGAACCCACCCGTGTTGGTCCCGCCAGAGCCAGGAAGACCTTTGATTCTTTACTTAACAGTTTTGGAAAATTCATTTGGTTGTGTATTGGGGCAGCATGACCTCACTGGCAGAAAAGAACAGGCCATCTACTACCTTAGCAAGAAGTTCACAGCTTATGAGGTTAAGTATACTCATCTGGAAAAGACATGTTGCGCCCTAACATGGGTAGCTCAAAAATTGAAACACTATTTGTCATCCTACACTACTTACCTCATTTCTCGGTTGGATCCATTGAAATACATTTTTCAAAAGCCTATGCCAACGGGAAGACTTGCAAAGTGGCAGATATTGCTCACAGAATTTGACATCATCTATGTGACTCGAACTGCAATGAAGGCTCAAGCACTGGCCGATCATTTAGCCGAAAACCAGGTCGATGAGGAATACGAGCCATTGAAAACCTATTTTCCTGATAAAGAAACAATGTATATCGACGAGGTGGAGCGAATTGAAAAACCTGGATGGAAACTTTTCTTTGATGGAGCCGCTAACATGAAAGGAGTCGGGATAGGAGCTGTAATCATTTCTGAAACAGGGCATCACTATCCTGTTACGGCTCAATTGCGATTTTATTGCACCAATAATATGGCTGAATATGAAGCTTGCATTTTGGGGTTAAGGCTAGCCGCAGACATGGGTATCCGAGAAATCTTAGTCATGGGAGATTCGGATCTTTTGGTACATCAAATTCAAGGAGAATGGGAAACTCGAGACTTGAAGCTCATACCATACCGACAATGTCTACATGATCTTTGTCAGCGGTTTCAATCAGTGGAGTTCCAACATATTCCAAGAATCCATAATGAGGTTGCCGATGCATTGGCTACCCTGGCATCAATGTTGCATCATCCGGACAAAGTTTATGTAGATCCGATACATATTCAAGTCCACGATCAGCACGCTTATTGCAATATGGTCGAAGAAGAATTTGATGGTGAACCATGGTTCCACGACATCAAGGAGTATATCAGGATGGGGATATATCCCGCACAAGCCACAGGAGATCAAAAGAGGACCATTAGGCGATTGGCAAATGGATTCTTCTTAAGCGGAGGAGTTTTGTATAAAAGAACACCAGATCTTGGATTATTAAGATGCATAGATGCCAGACAAGCTACAGCTGTCATGTCTGAAGTACATTCGGGAGTTTGCGGACCCCACATGAGTGGATATGTATTAGCAAAGAAGATCCTCCGTGCTGGTTACTATTGGCTTACCATGGAGCGAGATTGTATCAGTTTTGTGCGCAAGTGTCATCAATGCCAAATACACGGAGATTTGATTCATTCTCCACCATCTGAGTTGCACACAATGTCGGCACCATGGCCCTTCGTTGCCTGGGGCATGGATGTGATTGGACCGATTGAGCCGGCAGCATCCAATGGGCACAGGTTCATTCTGGTAGCTATTGATTATTTTACCAAATGGGTTGAGGCCAAGACATTCAAATCAGTGACCAAGAAAGCTGTAGTCGATTTTGTCCACTCAAATATCATATGTCGATTAGGAATCCCAAAAGTGATCATCACAGATAACGGTGCTAATCTTAACAGCAACTTAATGAAGGAAGTATGTCAACAGTTTAAGATTACACATCGCAACTCTACCCCATAACGGCCCAAGGCGAATGGAGCAGTAGAGGCAGCTAACAAAAACATAAAGAAGATACTTCGGAAAATGGTAGAAGGTTCAAAACAATGGCATGAAAAATTACCATTTGCATTATTGGGATATCGCACTACTGTTCGCACTTCAGTAGGAGAAACTCCTTATTTGTTGGTATATGGCACTGAAGTAGTAATTCCAGCAGAAGTTGAGATTCCTTCCCTTCGGATCATCGCCGAAGCAAAGATTGATGATGATGAGTGGGTCAAAACCCGTCTGGAACAGTTAAACTTGATTGATGAAAAACGATTGACCTCAGTATGTCATGGTCAATTATATCAAAGAAGAATAGCAAGAGCATACAACAAAAAGGTGCGTCCACGGAAGTTTGAAGTGGGTCAGCATGTGCTGAAACGTATTCTTCCACATCAGGTTGAGGCGAAAGGCAAATTTGCCCCGAATTGGCAAGGACCATTCATTGTGACCAGAGTATTGTCGAATGGTGCACTATGCTTAACAGATATTGAAGGCAAATGCATGGACATGGCGATCAATTCTGACGCGGTAAAGAGATATTACGCATAACTTTTGAATGTTTGTATTTAGCATTATTTCGAAGATTGGAATGACAAAGGCAATTTATTCTGCTATCCAAACACTATACCCTTTGTTTACCCTTTGAGCCATACTTGTTTCTTTCCTACCCTCTCTTGGAGTTAAAAAAAATCACTATTACCAAGTGAACTACGTTTGACCTGATTCCTCAAAGAAGGATACGTAGGCGCCTCATGGCTCGGTCATAGGATGCACAACATACACAATGTGCACGAAAAGAAACATTAAGAGACCCCAATCAAGAAACTGGGGCAGGAATTGTATTGGAAATAAGAAAAGATTCCAAGAGTTGTAATTTTAAACCCATACCAAAGCTATTTAGCTTTTAATACCTTTTCCATTTCTAACCCCATACCAAAAAGACCTTTCGATCAATCTTAGAAAAATGCTGAGACAAGCAAATGAAGATGGTTCATAACACTCTGGTACAAACAAGAAAAGAAAGTAAAAATGAGAGAGTCTTATAGGTGAAAACCCACACGGGCACCATAAGGCGACGAAAGTTGAGAGAAAAGTAAAAATGAGAGATTCTTATTGGTGAAAACCTTCGTAGGCACCATAAGGCGAAAAGGAAGTGAGAAATGAACAAATGAGGAAGGTTTATCGGTGAAAACTCTTTGAGACATTGCAAGTCCAACAGGTCTGTGAAATGAAAAATGAAGTTGGATTATGGAAATTTTGGGGAAAACGAAAATGAGACAATTGAAAGGAGATTGATTAAAAGACTGGGTTGATTAATCCGAAATGCATACCCTGATCATTGGCGCCAGTAACTCCAATCAGATAAGTTTTATTCCTTCTCCGACAGTCATCCAAATTTGGATTTTTCTTTTCATTCTATAATTGTCGAAATCAGCGCGTTTCGTCACTAATAATCTTACTTTTCTAAAGCTTTGAGATAAGTTTTATTCCAAACAAATAAGAAGGAGTGTCAAGGTATACTACCAAGAATCAAGGTTACATGATGCAAAATAAGGCCATGAAAGGCGGGAGATAAAAATAATAAGATATGGGAGAAAGAAAAGTGAAATCAAAAGTGGATCAACAATGTCAGGAGAGACATATGATCACGGCTAAAAGGGTTTGAAGGAAAACATACAGAGGGAAATCCTATAGTCAAGGATCAATTACAAGGACAAAACGGTCTTTTTCAACCATTCCAAGGCAATAAAAAAGAGACGAAGAGAAGCCTCACCATCGGCAAGAATACCCCAATTAACCACCCTGCTTTAAACTAACGAAGTTTTCTTTGATTTAAAACAGGGGCAAAGACAATATTTGTGTCAGGAAATACCTGGTAAAGAATTAAAGAAATCAGACGTCCACCTGGAGAATGAGGATGAGAATTGAAGAAATCAGGCGTCCACCTGGATAATGAGGATAAGAATTAAAGAAGTCAGGCGTCCACCTGGAGAATGAGGATGAGAATTGAAGAAATCAGGCGTCCACCTGGAGAATAAGGATGAAGAAATTAGAAGAAGTCAGACATCCACCTGGAGAATGAGGATGAGAAAAGAAGAAGTCAGGCGTCCACCTGGAGAATGAGGATAAAAATTAAAAGAAGTCAGGCGTCCACCTGGAGAATAAGGATGAGAAAAGAAGAAATCAGGCGTCCACCTGGAGAATGAGGATGAAGAAATTAGAAGAAGTCAGGCATCCACCTGGAGAATGAGGATGAGAAAAGAAGAAGTCAGGCGTCCACCTGTAGAATGAGGATAAAAATTAAAAGAAGTCAGGCGTCCACCTGGAGAATAAGGATGAGAAAAGAAGAAATCAGGCGTCCACCTGGAGAATGAGGATGAAGAAATTAGAAGAAGTCAGGCATCCACCTGGAGAATGAGGATGAGAAAAGGAGAAGTCAGGCGTCCACCTGGAGAATGAGGATAAAAATTAAAAGAAGTCAGGCGTCCACCTGGAGAATGAGGATGAGAAAAGAAAAAGTCAGGCGTCCACCTGGAGAATGAGGATGAGAAAAGAAGAAGTCAGGCGTCCACCTGGAGAATGAGGATGAGAATTAAAGAAGTCAGGCGTCCACCTGGAGAATGAGGATAAGAATTAAAGAAGTCAGGCGTCCACCTGGAAAATGAGGATGAGAAAAGAAGAAGTCAGGCGTCCACCTGGAGAATGAGGATGAAGAATTAAAGAAGTCAGGCGTCCACCTGGAGAATGAGGATGAAGAATTAAAGAAGTCAGGCGTCCACCTGGAGAATGAGGATGAAGAATTAAAGAAGTCAGGCGTCCACCTGGAAAATGAGGATGAGAATTGAAGAAATCAGGCGTCCACCTGAAGAATGAGGATGAGAGAAGAAGAAGTCAGGCGTCCACCTGGAGAATGAGGACAAAGAATTGAAGAAGTCAGGCGTCCACCTGGAGAATGAGGATGAAGAAAGAAAAGAAGCAGTCAGGCACCCACCTGGAGAACGAGGGAATGCAATTGAAGTGTTGAAGTCAAAAGCCCGTTCATATGAGAAAGGAGCACACTTAAAGTCAATAAAACAGAGGAGTCCAACAAAGTCCCCAGCAGGAAACAACAAGAATCCTAAACAGATAAAGAATATATGGGACACAATGAAGAGGAAAACAGAATAAGCCAAATGCCCAAGAGTCACCAAGATATCAAGACAACAAGAAACGCAAGGGCATGATCTAGATAAGATTTTTATAATTCATGTACCATAGTCTAGTTTAGCTTTTTGTATTACCTCGGAAGTAAGGTGTAATAAGGAGGTCAGCAAGTAGTAAAAACAGCACGAAGCAGCAGTAACATCACAGTCCCACGGTAGTTCCAGCTACCCAAAACTTCCCGAACTACATTGACCTGATTCCTTTATAGCCAAGGATATGTAGGAAACCTTTGAAGCAGAGGTTCGGTCAAATCTTTCAAAAAATGCTTCCCACGGAGTATTTGAACGGGCAAAAATCGCTCGTATCCGCTCACTTTATCTTTGCACGAAAACTCTTCGAGTTTCCGCACAAAGAGGGGCAGCTGTGAGCACGTGATTTTTGCCTTACGAAAACTACTCCAAAATAAATCAAAAAATAAAATAAATTTCTTTTACTGTGTAATTTTTGAATTTGCGTGGTGTTAAATATTTGTTTTATGTCCGTAAATGTTTACTTTGTCATAATAAAATGAAAATTAAAATAAAATACATGTTGCATGCATATAGGATTTAATTATGCATTTGAAAGATAATTTAAATAAAATCACAAAAAATATGCATTCGTTCTATTTTAAATATGTTACTGTGTGACTAGTGTTTTGACTATGTGTTAAATAGTTGTTATAAAGTAATTAATATTTTTGTGTAAGGTTAAAATTGTTTTATAATTTTTTATTAGGATTTTTTAATGATAAATAATAAAATAAAATAAGTTGTAAATAAAAAATTGGACCTGGATTAAAATCCAGGCCCAAATCAAATTACCCTCCCCACAGCCCAATCCAAATAGCCAGTCCGGTCCAATTTACACAAGCCAAAACGACAGCGTTTGGTCGCCCTCATCAAAGGCCGTTGGATCAAAGCCAACCAACGGCTGAGATCCCACAAACCTTAACCCATAGCCTTTACCCGACCCAATGACCCGATCCAGGCTGACCCTGAACTTAGACCAAACGACAACGTTTGGTTAAGTGGATTGATCTCAACCGTGAATCTTAATTGATCCAACGGATGAGATCAATCCACCCCACCCCTATTTAAGGATCAAACCCCTACCCCGGCCCCTAACTTAACACCCCCTCCTCTCACTGTTCATCGTCTTCCCAAAACACACCCCTAACCCTAGCCGCCCTAGAATCCCACCGCCTGAAACCTGGCGGCATCAACGCCGCCGGTCACCAAAATAACACCCTAGACTCCTCACCACTTCCTCTACACAGATCTGACCTTAGTTTCCTTCGAATCATACCCCAACTCTTCGAATATTAAATCGAAGGTGGGTCTGAAAACTCAAACCTTTCCAATGACTTCCAAAATAACACCATAGTACCCCCTAGCATGCCTCGTTATGGATCTGAAGTTTGTTTGGCTCGAATCATTTCCGAGCTTATCGAATCTTCTTTTGAAGATTCGGACCAAACAAGAACAAACTCAGATCTGTTCTAAACTGACGCCAAATGACCCCTAGGCTACCTTCACCCTTGTGTTATTGTTGGTTCCCCTCGAATCTAACCAGAAATGGTTAAACCCAAAATCGAACCTTCTGAAACCCTAAATTTTCCAACCTTGGCATCTTTTTCACTTCAGACGAAAGATTGAGGTTTAATCGACCTTAGTCAAAGTATTTTCAGTAGAAAATACTTCGACTAAGGTCTGTTTGATTTCAAACAAAGTCGAAATCTAAGTTGAGTTGAGTCCGGTTGAATTTGAAGGTTCAGAGGTAATTTTCTGTTTCTTATGTGTATTCTACATGTATTCTATGTTCGTTTCATTAGTTTGTTTAAATTTTTATACTTTTCTAGTTCATTCTGTTATACTGTCTCCTACCCGTCTACTTGATTCAAAATATGAAATTGTTTCTGTTGTTCGTGATTATTTACAATGTGAGTAATCGACTCGATTAAGTTCGTCGATTAGTTATATTGTGAATTCTCATTTATGATAATGCTAATGGAAACAGTCTGCTTCTATTGTTTTAGACTGATTATGGACAAATGTTGTAAATAGTCTACTGATTAATACTTGTTAATTAAATCATGTTTGTTTGCAAATCAGTAAATTCAAATGTATGATGTGTATATATTGTTTTCTGAACAGGGCATTGTCAGTATATTGACAATGCTCCTGTGTATGTTTGATCTTGATTCAATGTTTAAGTCCAGTCTGAATTGTTATAATGATTTCATTGATATGTTGTTATGATGTTAGTTCTGAATTCAGTGTGATTTTACAAATGTTGATTAGATGTAATTGTGTTAGAAGGTTACATTCTTAGTTAGGATTCAGTCCAAAACTTTAGGATTGGTTATAGCTGCTTAAACAGATTTTAAAATCTGTATTGTTAGATTCTGAATTTAAGGCAGTAATAACAGTAATTACAGTAGGAAATCTGGGACATTTTCTGGGATAAAACAGTAAGGGTAATGTGACATAATAGTGGGCTGAAAGTGGTTTGTTAATGGTTTTAATTTAATAGGATAGTGGGAAACAAAGGGTAATGGGTCCTGGCAGCACTAGAAGGTATAGGACAACCCTGTATAAATAGAGGGGGATTGGGACTGATTTAAGGGAGCTCTTTCAGAAAGAAAAACAAGGAAAAAAGAGAGCTTTCAGACAGAATTTAAGGCAGATTTTAAGAGAGGAAAAAAGGCAGATTTTAGCAGATTTTAAGAAGAAAATCAGGAGTTCAAAAGAAAATCTGATTTAGCAGATTTTAAGAGAGTGAAAAGTCAGATTTGAATATGGAAAGTCAAGCAGAAAAAAAAATGAAAATCTGAAGAGGAAAAAGAAACAGAAAAGAGACAAAAGAGAACAGTCACACACACACACAGATACAACAGCAGAAACAGAAAATCAGAAAAATGGGAATTTGAAACTGAAAAGAAACTGAAATCTGAAATATTATTCTTTCGTTGAATCTGTTCAAATTTATTTGATTCCACTGTTCAGTTAAAATCTGAAGTGTCTTTAAAAAATACTGTACTGTGCATCTGGTTTCCTCGGGTCGTATTATTGCTCAAATCTGTGGAACTACTGCTATTCTGCTGAATTTGTTACTGCTGCTACTGCTGAAATTTTAACTCCTTCTTCCTTCATTGCCAGGTACACATCTTTTAAACTTATGTTGTGATGGGTTTCAACATGACAATAAATAAAGTTTGAGTTGTAATATTACTTTCTATTCATTTGAGCTCTTTAGCTAAAAATTCAGTTTTGTTTCTTGATCAAATAAGTAGTATATGTTGACAGGATGACTGTAAGATAAATGTCCTTTATTGAAGACTGTATAAGTGTTGTAACAAGGTTAATTTCTAAATTTTCATTAAAGTATAGTTATGATTGAATTGTTAAGATAGGGAATATGGCATGAAGTTGGCTATTAGTTAAATCCTATGACATTATTAGTCAGGTATAGAGTATTCTGAAATATCAAGAAAATGCATGGTTAGTGTACGCCTGATTGTTTGGTTGTGGATAAAGGTTTGATGTTGTTAGTTGAATAAAGAGTAGTATAAAAATGTCAAAAACCATATTGCTAGTTTATTCTAATACCTGATTTAGTTATGGATTGAATGATGTGGAGTTATACGTTCATATATGGCATGATAACAGGTATATATATAACCATTAATGGATGATGAGTTGATTATGATGTTAAAATGCTATGAATGTTTTAGACGTACATCTATATTGCATGTAAGGCAATATTATTAATCGATTTATAATTCCCTTTCTTATCAATTTGATGTCTATCTACTATCGTAAATAAATTAATTTCGCCTATTAGATTAAAACAAGTATATGAGAATGAGATGAGATATATAAACACGAATCGCAACACTTTATATCAAGGGTAAGTAGAAATAAAACTTGCACTAAATAGAAATAATAAAAGTTCTTGAAAAATATTCTTCCCTTTATAAATCATTTTTAGTTTCATATACAATTCATTATTGGGCATATAGATATATATGTTGTATTTGCCGAAAATAGTGTTAATCATATTTTTACTCTTTTCTTTGAATTTGAATAGTCTGGCTGAATATAATTTATATCCGGAAATTATAATCGACGGGCAACATTAATAAATTGCAAATTCTTTTTCAATAATTCAAGGGTATCTTAAATGGAGATTTCTCATGATATAATAAACAATTTGAGGGAAAAGGCCATAATACTATTAACAAAGATTTTGCGCAATCAGGGATGCGTTCGCGCACCCTGATTATATTAAAAAAAAACAAATTCGGATTATGCGTACGCGCAATTTCGAGCGAATATTTTAATAAAAAGGATTTCTCCGCGGATGCCAAAATAATTTCATATAACTCGAGGTGTGCAGTTCATTGTCTAAATAAAAAGGGTGATGATGTTTCTGATTTTATTTTAAATTTCGAACATATATTTTTTTTTATAAAAACTATAACATGGACAATTTTATTGTGTACACGTACGCGTGGCACGATCCCCGGTAATTATAGAAAGTATATAATACGAATATACGTACGCGTAATTCGTCCATATAATTGTAAACAATAAGTAAAAAGCGGTAGTAAAATCATGCAATAAAAACGTATTTAGTAAAAATCAAGATAATTAAGCCAATAATAAAAACAGTTAAGCGACCGTGCTAGAACCACGGAATTCGGAAATGCCTTCTTCCGGATTAACAGAATTCCTTACTCAGGATTTCTGGTTCGCAGAATAACAAACAGAGTCATATTCTCCTCGATTCAGGGATTAAAAAATTGGTGACTTGGGACGCCTTAAAATTCCCAGGTGGCGACTCTGAAATAATTAAATAAATCCCGTTTCGACTGTCTTTCAATTGGAGAAAACTCCCCACGCGCCCCGCGGGCGCGGTAAAAAGGAGGTGCGACAAGTAGTAGGTTAGGCAATTTTGCCATGATATTTTGAATCAAATGTAATACCTCATTCAATCAATCAGACTTACATATGCCTTGTTCCAAAAGTAAGGCAGGCTCAAGCAATTCACCAGTTTAGGCCTATTAGTCTGTGTAATACTACTTATAAACTAATTACAAAAATACTTGTCAATCGTCTTAAACCTATTATTTCTTTGATAATAGGGCCAACGCAAACTAGTTTTCAACAAGGAAAACGTGCTGCTGACAATGCAATAATAGTACAAGAAGCAATTAATCAGTTAGCAAAAATGAAAGGAAATAATAGTTACATATTACTCAAATTAGACTTGGAAAAAGCATTTGATAGATTGGAATGGTCGTTTATTAGGAAAACTCTTCAATATTTCAATATCCCACCAAATACTACTAAGCTTATCATGTCCTGTGTCACTACAACTTCCACTTCAATTCTTATCAATGAATCACATACAGAATTTTTTTGCCCATCGAGGGACATTAGACAGGGTGATCCTTTGTCACCATACTTATTTATAATGTGTATGGAGATGTTCTCGTGTAGTATTACTTTGTCTGTAGACTATCTTCAATGGCAACCACTTAAG
The DNA here is from genome assembly GCF_000393655.2 of Nicotiana sylvestris. Taxonomy (NCBI): domain Eukaryota; kingdom Viridiplantae; phylum Streptophyta; class Magnoliopsida; order Solanales; family Solanaceae; genus Nicotiana; species Nicotiana sylvestris. Next base: position 72,809,142 of record NC_091062.1, read on the forward strand.
GTAGCAAGAAAGGGTCCACAACTTTCACATCTATTCTTCGCTGATGATATAATTCTTTTTTCAAGAATTACTACTAAAAGTTGTAATACCATCATAGATGTGATTAATCATTTTAGCAAACATTCAGGCCAAAGAATAAATTTTGAGAAATCAAAATTATTCTTTTCAAAAAATAGCACGAATAGTGACAAGATATTAGCTATAGACTGTTTCCATATTAAGGAAGGAACAAATCTTGGACGCTATTTAGGTTTTCCAATGTTTCACACACGTAAAAAAAAGACGGACTTTCAATTTCTGTTAGATAACTTTAAAGTTAAATTAGCAGGATGGAAAACTAAGTTTCTTACAATGGCAGGACGATCTACTCTTATCAAATCTACTCTTAATAACTTGCCAAACCATATTATGCAATATATTCACATTCAAGTGTCAATTATAAAAAAGATGGAACAATATCAACGAAATTTTTTATGGGGATCTACAACAACAAGAAAAAAGATTCACCTCGTTAAATGGGAAATGATAACCCAGCCAATTGAAAAGGGAGGTTTAGGTATTCAAAGTCTTCAACAAAAGAATACTGCTTTGCTATGTAGTTTAGCATGGAGGGCATTTCATTCGAATCAAAGTCTTTGGGCCAAAGTTTTAATTAATAAATATGTTCCTTTAAGTTCTGCCACCAATCACTCCACTATTTGGCGTAACATAGTAAAAGGTTGGAAATCTTGCCAAATAGGACTGCAGTGGCAAATTGGTACATGAAAGCATATAAAGTTCTGGGATGATACGTGGTTAAAGTCTGGCCTTACTGTTCGTTCGTTAATAAGTGGCCCTTTACCAAGTGCTCATCTTAATAATAATATAAGTTTAATATACAAGGGCAATAGTTGGAACTGGAATAACCTCCCTTTCCAATTCCCGGAGAAATTAAAAAATATAATTGAGACCACTTATATATCTAAGTACAAGTGCGAAGCTAACCATATCTTCTGGGCATTAACTAGGGATGGGAAATTTACGGTAAATTCAATCTATAAAGCCCTTCACAATGATCTTAATAATGACCATAATACTAATGTCCAATTCAAATGGATTTGGGACCTGCCAATACATCCGAAAATCAAATATTTTATTTGGTTACTTAACCACAACAAGCTACCAACCTTGCAATACCTACATCATCTTAACATCACTGATAATGCAGATTGCTCTTACTGTCACAAAGGAGAAGAATCCTTAAATCATTTGTTCCTTACATGTACGAATGCAAAAAATTTCTGGAATACGCTAGGCATGGGGAGTTATATAAATAGTCTGTTAACTTATAGCACACCCCAGGAGTGGTTAATTCCGCTACTAAATTATAGTCAGAAGAAATTTCCCTATAATTTAAATAGGCGCACTTACCTTCCATTAAGTCTTTGGAATATTTGGATAACTAGAAACAAAAATATGAATGAGGGCAGGCATGATCTCATTAATACAAATTTCACCACGCAACAAGCAATTGAATTCTGTTATCTAGCTGCCTCATTACATAAAATACAAAAAAATATTAGAGTACCACTGAAATGGATACCTCCGGAACCTAACATATACAAATTAAATACGGACGCAACACACTCACCACACCCTAATAGAAATGGAATTGGTGGAATAATTAGGGATCATGAGAGGAGTTGGATATTGGGTTTCTCAGGTACAGTCCTCTCTCAAGCGCCTATTACCACAGAAATACTTTCTTTATTACAGGGACTTATGTTCGCGGTTCAACACAATATAATACCAATTCAAATGGAAATTGATGCTGAAGAGGACTTAGCCTACTGAAGAATAATAATATACTACATGCTAATCTACTAAATGAAAGCAGACACCTTCTTAGATAGCTACATGATCCGCCAGTAAGCCATGTGTACAGAGAGCAAAATAGATTAGCTGATAGACTAGCAGATGCAGGAAGCTTTTTGACGGAAGGCTCTATTATGCAAATTTTTGCAGCACCACCACTTTTGGTTAGTAAGATATGGAATGAGGACAAGCTTGGAGTAACTACAACACGCTTGCTGCCACAATGTACATATGACTTGGAAGTGCAACCTGCAGTGTGTGAAACTAGAATTATGGCAATAGTCATAAGGTTTTGGAATGTTGTTCTAGTAGCTTGCTTGCTAAAACTACAAACAATATAGCTAGTAGTAGTAATAGTTTACCTTTGGTCGTGCAATCTGAGCACGAAGCACTCTGTACGCATATGCTTGTTTAAATATAATATCTATCTTTACTACAAAAAAAAAAGAAGGGGCGAAACTATAAGGGGTCGTCCAGTAGCGCATATAAGAATAGTGCAGAATAAGGTGTATTAGTAATGCAAAGATTAGTAATATATGGGTTAGTAATGCAAACATTAGTTATGCAGATATTATTTCTTATCACTGTTTGGTGTGATGTATTAAAAATTATAACACATTGCATACTTTTTAAGAAAAATAGTTGTTTACAAAAATGCCCTCCATATTCTATAGCTTTAAGGGACTTTAAGGACAACTTTGTCTTTAACCATATTAATGCATGCATTAACAACCTTGATATTACTAATGTCATGTGCATTACTAATACACAGGTTAATACCAAGTATGATGTACAACTAATAATATCAGCATTAATTATACACAGGTTGAAAAAATGTACCAAACAAGATAATAGTAATGCACAGAGTTAATGTTTGCATTATTTTTTCTAATACCTCCTACCAAACGACCCCTAACATTAGCTACGGGTTCGGATTATTCTATAGCTTTTGCTTTAATTTTTATTTGTCTTAGAAATTTTATTTTATTTTATTATATATATATATATATATATATTCAATTAATCCAATAACTAAAATGAGTTGTGAGTTCGATAAAAAAATCTAAGTTAAAGCGAATGTCTAGAAGTTGTGCCTTTAACAAACCGTATAACGAGGAGCAGCATGAATGAGTGGTAGGTAGAGGGGGTTGTCATCTTAATGGGTTTCTTTCTAACAGTAATCAGATTCATGGACAAAACACATGTTTCCAACCAGTAATATCCTAGGTTAGGTAGCTTATATTGTCAACGGAAATGTATTATAATCTTAATTGTACATTATAAAGAGCTCACCACTTTCCGATTCTTTTTTCAACAAGACAAAACATCATTATATGAAAAATCTCGAATTCAAACTTTGTTTCCTGACGTATTGCTTCTACTATTTGATATATAATTAGAAACCGTACTCATAAGAAAGCTTGAGATAATAAGTACTTAGATAATTTAATGTTTATGTGTAAATAAGCAACATATATCGTTAAGCAAATGCTCCTTTTTTTTTTCTTTTCCAGAAAAATAAAAAAGTTATAGTCCGTATAATTGACAAATTACTATCACACACAGCATTTAGTAAGCCAACTGAATTCCTCCAACAGTTAAGCAACACTTCAGAAAAAGTTGATGCCAGTGAGCACATTATGGGGTCATTTGTGCCGGTGGCGGCTCAACCCTAAAGCCAATAAAGCAGTGGCTTTAGGCCCCCAAAATATTAAGGCCCCAAATTTACTCAAATTATATATAGTATAAATGATTATGTATTTATTATTAGTGATAAATAAAATAGTTTTAATCCTTTGTTGTCAATTTTTAAAGTTTATACCAAAAAATTGTAGATTATTAAATTTGCATTTACTTCCTAATTTTTATTATTCTTTTTTGTTACCTCATGCATGGTGGATGAGCTCAACTTCTTAATTTGTCTATCTCATTTCAACTTGAATCAATTTTGTTTATAACTATGATTATGTAGAATCTTCTTCTATTCTTTAAGTGAATTTTTTTTAGACAATTTTTCAATCTTAAGCTAATGATATTATCAAAAGATTAGATATGAAAAAACATTTCTTAACATCGAATGTCTTTTGAGGCCTCTTTTTGAATTTTTGCTTTAGGCCACATGCAATGTTGAGCCGCCTCTGATTTGTGCTAGGACCGAAAAAGATTAGGTGTCATGCGAAAGCTAGTAACACAAATCTTGAACGACGATAAATCAGACAACAAAAGAGAAATATATCAAAAGAGACACAAATATATAACGTGGTTCGGTCAACTGACCTACGTCCACGACGTAGATGAGCAATCCACTATAAAAAAGAGAGTACAAAATATCGAGAGAACAACCTCACGAAGAGGCAAACACAAGTGACATACTAACACTTGTCCCGTAGAGTTCTCCCCCTAAACATGACTCTCAAACTCCATATGGCTATATTGTGGATGCTATTGAATGAGAAGGACGGATCTTCAATTTATAGAACTCTAAACCTTTTCCTACAAGAAAATGGACTAGCTAAATATGGAAGAATTATATAATTTCTTTCTACAAAAAGGAAAATCCAATTATAGTAAATATTTTATCCTTTCCTTCGTGAAATAGTACAACCAAATATGGTAAGAAAATCTGGACAAACACCTAACAATTTGGTAGAGTGTATAATAATAGTGTTGAATAAAGTATATTAATTATGTTGATATTAATACACGTATTAGTTATACTGAGATTATTTTTTATTGATGGTTTGATTTGATGTATTAAAAATTACATACATTGCATAATCTTTTTAAAAAATTTATTTATTTACAAAGATACCCTTCAAAATTTTTAGGAATACTTATATTAATTTGTACTATACAGTTTGTGCAATTGCTTATCCAAGATGGTGTGTCCATGGAGCAATTGGCCTCACAAGAAAGGAAGAGGAATGTACTTTAATATCCAGAAAATGAATTACGGTTTTTTAGTATTTTTTAAAATATAATATTTTAATAGAAGAGATGATTAATTGAAAGAATTTAATATTAGAAAATGGGGTGGAAAAAAATTAGAAAAGGCAAAATTGTCAACTTGTATCTTATTTACATTAATGAAAAATAATTAAAAAGAATTTTAATCAAGCATAAAATTTGAAGGGGCAATCTTGTGTTTAACTAAGTTTATGCATGTATTAACTATACATAGGACAATATCATATAAGGTGTGTAACTAATGCTTGTATTAATTATACATAGGTTGAAAAAGTGTATCAAACAAGGTATTACTAATATGTAAAATTAATGCATGCATTATTTTTTCTAATGCCCTCCACCAAATGACCTCTAAAAGTCTAGGTATAAAATTACACAAAAGGACAAAGTTTATGAATAACGCTATTAATTATCTTAAAATCATTGTTTCGTTTTTCATTAAACACAGGCAAAATTTGGTTTTTCCTGCATTGGAACCCTCCCTCCCTCCTAATGTAGCAATTCCACGCATACCGAAAGGCACCACTTGATTTTACTTTTTAATGAATTTATTTGGTACAAATTCGAATTAATTATGTAGCAAATTTTGAATATTAGATAATTTATACTATATTAAGAGTGGGAAGCCCTTAAATTAAAAATTAAATTACTAAAATATCCCTCCATATTTACTAAACTAACATATTTAATTTAAATATTAAAAAACTACAAATAGATGCAAGTGACAGACGCCTACTTTTAACGACTAACCAAGCAACGTTTCATGCTTCTTCTTTAAGATCACAACCTTTCCATACACAAGCCTCCATTTATAATCTATTTAACTATTCCCTATTTTTCGTGATTTTGTAAAGTCCTATTTATATGAATGGTAGGATAGATAATTTAAAGTTATGACTATGTTACTTCTTTCCGGAAATTGATATCAACTATGAGTTCAAAATTCAATTCTAAAGGTAGTATGATTGACCCAAACTATTAATTTGGATGTCTAAATGTTATGGAGTAGATCTAATTGCGTTTGTTGCTTTGCCCTTGAATTGGGATGTCAAACATGATTCTAAAAATGTTTCTTTGTTGCTTGTTTCATTGATCTTCTTTTCGTTTTCAGGAAGTATTGGAACATGGAACAGTAAAGTTCCTGGAACATATCATCGCATCTACTGTAACACTCTGTTATTTGAATATGTACCCTCCTTTTATTACTAAATCATCTTTAAGAAAATCTTTCTTAATATAATTTTGTTAACATGTCAATCCTAAAGTTCGAGATTGCTCCTTCTTCTTTTTTTGTAGCCTTAAAGGTAGTTTCTACACTAATTATTCTAAACAAGAATCTTTGTTTAAAGTCCTAAATTCTTAGATAAGGTAAAAATATAAAGAAAAAAATATGATTCACAAAAGTTTTCTTCATACCATTGCTTTTTGTGGGTCTGATTTATTTATTCTTTTGTTTCTCAGCACAAAAAATATATTCATGTGACTGATCAACAATAAAAGTATAATAACTCGAAGAGGTTTTGGTAAGACACAAAAGTTCAAGTCACAATGTAAATTTTAGTCTTATAATATTAGTTGACGAAGAGTAATGGCATTTTAAATTTGTATTATATTTTTTACTAATTTATATTATTTTTATAAATGACTTCAACTGCTAGTTAAAGTTTTTAAAAGGGGTAAAGATCCAACCAATATTTTCCCTAATTATGTAGAATAGTAGGATTTCTCTGAACCAAATATGAGCTACTATATTCTTATTTCCCAATTACTCTTCAATGCACAGAGAAGTTGGAATTATTTTTACTAACAACGCCATTAAGGAATCCAACAATGACGTTCCTATCCCAAAAAATTCAAAATGATTTGTATCCTTGGAAGACGGGAAAAATATAGTGACGGCACTATCTTGGTAAAACATTTAAGGAATTTATGAACTATTTTCACACATAATTATTTATAATTATTACTAATTTTAATTTCATACTTTTGTGAGGTAATTTGCATGTTAGTAATAGTGGTACTACTTTCAAGAGGAATATTAGTATAGACAAGAAGAGTCCTGTCATGACAGAACAACTGATTCAAATGAAATAAACATACACTGTGAATATCATCTATAAAGAAGTATTGGATAAGGTACTATTCATTACATGTTTGTACCGCATAAAATTAAAATAAATAAAATTATTTCACATATATCTAATTGAATTTTGATTGTTCAACTTCGTAGGTTTAGACTATATCAATCATCCTAATCTCGACATATTCTTTCTTGTACAACTATTTACTGAAAGTTTTGTTTAAATAATATTAATATTATTTTATAAAACAACATATTACATGACTCAATATGCTCGTGCAACGTGGGGATCTGGGAGTTTTTGGGTTGTAAAATATAGTGAAGGCATAGAATGTCATCTACGGAAAAATGTTCTTCATTTAAATGGAGTTGCTTTCTTAGGCAATAAAAAATACATTCCCTTCCCCCCTATTTAATGACAAACCATGCTCTCCCCCAAATTATTATTATTATTATTATTATTATTATTATTATTATTATTATTATTGTTGTTGTTGTTGTTGTTGTTGTTGTTGTTAGGTTGTACATCTTATTATTATTCTCTAATGTTGAGATTAACTTTAAATTTGAATGTTTAAGGAAATAGTCGGTTTGATCCTTTTGTTTTTTTAGGTTTCCATCCGATTCTAGGTACCAGTGTTGGAGCCCGACTATATTCGGATCCGTGCCTCGTAGGATCCCATTCGGGGAGAAGCACTCCCTACCAAGAATTTTTTCCATGCCCAGGGCTCGAACCCGAAACCTTTTGTTAAGAGAAGAGCATAGCAGTTCCATTGTACCACATCCTTTTTGTTTATCGTTTAAGGTTTCAATGGAAAATTATTTAATAACATTAATTATAAGAAATAATTGACTAAAGCAAATGAAAATATTGTCTTCTTGATTTTCTAAAGTGAGATATTTCAAACAAAGTCTCCGGAAAAAGAAAGAAAATTATGATATGCTGGGGAAAGAGTTAGGTGATTCAAAAGGTAAATATTCTTTGGGTGCACTTAAAAAAATTTATTTAGCAGTGAGCCAGTGACCCCTTTGGTAAATATAAATGATCGTCTGGGTGTAATATAATGCCCTAACAGATAATATAATGACACTAGATATCTTCCTATAAAGTGGGATATATCTTTAAAACACATTCACAACAACAACAAATTAAATACACGCCATATATCACTTTCTAATTTACAGGTAAAATGTAACGAATACTTTATATTTTTTGGGTTCCAGGAATTGAACTTAAATTTTCAAACTATTGCCTTTCAGGCCTGTATAAAGTCACTCAAATTACAAGACGTCATTATTTTCTGTTTTGGTGATTAAGAAATTTCAAGTGCTAGAAAATTCTACAACCTCACCGTTCTAATTTTTTTTTCTTTCTGGAATGGAAGCGTATGCATTGCTGATTTTGTGGACATGGTATAAGTAATGTTTTGGCATTTTCGAAAAGCATATAAATTAAAATGTTAATCATCCAAAATGGCTGAAGTCAATTGTGAGAAAAAAGAGGGCCAATGACGAAATGAGTGAGTTGACACATCCCTTTTGTTCTATACTGGTTTTGCATGATAGCCGACCCTTCTTACTATGAAGTCAGCCACATGTTATCCTCCACAAATTGCTCCTACTACTATGACTACTTTATTTTCATTTACGACTCTTTCAAATTAATTTACTTATATATTTGTTTGTATTTGGAGGGGAGCTTGCGCTCATCGAAAAAAATTGTCTGTGTGATCAAGAGGTCACGATTTTAAGTTTTTACTGAAATTTAATGTGAGACTAAATTTGAATTGCTTAATCAACGGCTTCATGTTATTTGCAAAAATCTAGAACAATTTGGCCATCCGATGGGGGATGTGAGCAAAAAGAAAAAGAATTTAGTCTTTATCAAACTTTACACGCTAAATATAATTTGACTATGATTGTATAATACACAATCGGCCATAAAACTCAAAGATCCACAAATAGATATAATGCCGAGAAGATATTTATGTGCTTGATAAAGATGGGACTTTTACACTATACTATTCCTATAAACGAAAAAGGAAAAAAAAGGTACCACGGCTGCATTGCTGTTTGGATACAGATACAATTCGCTTGTGAAAATCTCTCTTTACTGTTCCAAAAAAGTAAAAGGGTTGTTTGGTAGGAGGTATTAGAAAAAATAGTGCAAGTATTAATTTTATGCATTACTTTATTGTTTACACGAACCTATTATGATGATTAATGGAAAACTGAGACAACACATTAATACTATAGCTAAGAGACACAAATTTATCTAAAAAATATAATAATACATGTGTAAATGAGTAATTTAATTTGTTGGTGAACATAGAGCCTCCACCATCGAACAACGGAACGTGGGTGGTGGAGCGTTTGATAGTTGAGTTTCTCTGAAAAGATTTTAATTAGGAAGCATGGGCTCCCACCACCAACTTTGTCTTTGAGCATTTGCATCTTTTACCTGAATTTTCCCTTTTGCTTCACCTCTTTTCTTTGCATAATAAGGTAAACAAAAGCACTTAATTTTGAAAATCTGTCACTTCAAAATTTAACTGTAAAAAGTACAGAGTACAGTCTCATGTGTTTATGCTATGACAATGCAAGGATACAAACAAGTACTTGAACCAGAAATAATAAAGCAAAAGAGATCACTCGGTTATAATAGTTTCTGACAGAGGGAAAACAACAAATTAGTAATAATGCACCTAGAGATATAACACAAAACAACAGATTTGAATTTTTGTGATGTCAGTGACAAGCTATCTTCTTCCTCATGGGGATCTGAGTTTCTTATTACAAAATCTCTCATCTTTTACCGAGGATCTTATTTCCAGACAATAGAAAAGGAAATGGGAACTAGCATTATATTATCGATTAATAGCCTGTTTGGCCAAGCTTCTTTTTTGTTAAAAGTGTTTTTTTTTTTTGCAAAAAGTAAATTGAAGTGTTTGGTCAAGCTTTTGGAAGGGGAAAAAGTGTTTTTGAGGAGAAGCAGAAGCAATTTTGGAGAAGCAGAAAAAAGTAGCTTCTCTCCAAAAATACTTTTTTGAGAAACACTTTTGAGAAAAATACACTTAGAAGCAGTTTTTTAAAGCTTGACCAAACACTAATTGCTGCTTAGAAGTGCTTTTCAAATTAATTAGTCAAACACAAACTGCTTCTCACCAAAAGCACTTCTCAAAATAAGCTGATTTTTGCAGCTTGGCCAAACGGGCTATAACTCTGCTCCAAATGGGACCACCCTTAGAGTTTCTTTCTTTCTTTTTTTTTTGTAACAATAATGTTTTGGTCCCATTTCGACTATTTCACTTATACTTATTATCTCTAACCAATATTGATATCGAGTAACTCTAGCTATTAGGAGTCCACCTCTAAAGTTTTGTAGGGATAGTAGCACGAATCTCATTTCATACCAATGACGAGATAGCTAGCTAGTACACCTTGACTATTTCACGAAGCTAAGGGGCATAAGGGGGTTCGGGGATCGTTTGAACCCCCTCCCCGAAAATTTACATGAGGTCAAAATTATTTTCTTATGTTCATAAATAGATGTTGAATCACCTTAGCTTTTTCGTGTGTTTACTCTTTATGTTTTCAGTTCTCTTAGTGAAATTCTGGTACCGACTTATTATCTCTCACCAACACTAATAATACCGAGTAACTCTGGCAACTAGGGGACCGCCATTAAAGTTTTATGGGGATAATAACAGAAATCTGATCAAGATCAATTGGAGATCAAATTTCTGTGGGTCGTACAAAGCCATGAAAACAAGTAAATGAGACAACTGTGCCGTGGGGGTGAATTTGATCTAGTTCTGATGCTTGTCTTCTCCTTTATTATGTGTGTAAATTCATTAGGGTAACCTGTAAACAGAGGACCATCCTACTCTATGTTTCTGTTTGGTGTTTTCAAAACATTCAGAGCCATAGTGTGGTCCTTCCCACTGTAAACTTGGATCATAAAATCATAGGTTAAAGTGATTTCTGTGCTACTGACATTACCTCGACTTAATGGTTCACTTTACCAGTACTTGTCTGGTGGAATTTGATGCCATTTCGCGAGTTTAATGAAGGGTATTGCTGCGATTTGGGCTTTATGCGCAACAATTTATGGGCTTGAAGGTCATTATAGGCTTGTAGTTAAAGATTTCCTTCCTAGAGAAAATGACACTGTATAACCGCTTTTAAATAATAGCCGAAATATATATATTTTTTGTATACATTCTGTATATATACACATCCATATCTAGTGTCTATGAGCCGAGGATCTACCGGAAACGGCCTCTCTACCCTCTCCGGGGTAGGGGTAAGGTCTGCGTACACTCTCCCTCCCCAGACCCCACTGGTGGGATTCTACTGGGTCGTTGTTGTGAACACGTGATTTTTGCCCTATATGAATTACTCCCATAAATTCAAAACAAAGCAATTTCTTTCAGTGTTTGCAATTTCGGGGATTTTCGTGGCATTTTCTGGTAATTGTTTGCATTTGTCTGTGCATTTTTATTTTATTTAATTAATGAAAATTACAAAAAAATATGTTGCATTTGCATTTAAGATTTAATTTTACATTTTTAGGATTAATTGACAAATTATTTTATAAAAATAGGAAAAAATCACAAAAATAGTTTATTTTGCACTTTTAATTTTAATTTTGAATATTGGTAGTTTTTCCTTTAATTTGGTTTTTAATTATTTGTAGTAGAAATTATTATGGTTAATTAATTTAATTTTGTAGGATAAATTGGTTTAGGATTTAATTTAGGTTTTAATTTTAATTTTGGGAAAAAAGAAAAAGATTTTTAAAAGAAAATGAATTGAATTAATGGAAAATTGGGAAAAATTGAAGAGATAGAATTGGGTTGCCTTCAGTTAAAAGTGCCCAGGCCCAAAGCCATTTTCCCCATACTCGCCCGTTTGACCCAGGCCCAGACCGTCCAACCCGGTCCAAACCCCCCAGTACCATACGATGCCGTTTCGGCAAGCTTGATCTGGCCGTTGATATCGCCTAATCCAACGGATCAGAACTGGGAGGGGGGTTAATATATATATATGTCCAAACGCACCCTACCCCTCCCCCTCATTTCATCGTTCCAACACCCCCGTCTATCAGAGAACCCAAGCCTAACCCTAGTTGAGCCACCCCTAAATCCACCACCGTCCGGTGGCGGCGCCACCTCCAAACGCCACCAAAACAACACCCCATGACCCTCTCATTCCCCTCTTTCTAAATTCCGGACCAATTTCCTTCGAATCTGCCTGGAGCTCCGCGAATCTCGAATCTGAGGTCAACCCCAAAAGTTCAAAACCACTTTTTCGTCAATCCTAGTACATGCATGGTCAGAAGGCTCCGTTCTTCGAGTTTTGAATTTCGGATTCAAGCTTTGTTAGGGTTCTTGTCTCCGATGGGTTTCGAGTCTAAATCGGTAAGCTCTTTTCTTCTCTTATCTGCTTTTTTTTTGGATTGTCTTATTCTATTCTTCCTCCCCTTTTATTTAGCTTAATCTTCTTATACCAGTCTGGCTGGAACTCGACTAATCTCTCGAGTTTAGATTTGTCTTCCGATCATTGTCCTTCTCTTCTTCGGAAAGTTTTCTTTCTGATATCTTTAGTCCGTTGTGTCAATAGCATGGATAACTTTCTGATCTTGTTTTCTTATTAGCCATCCAAGTTATTTTAAAATTAAGTTACTTTAACTGAGTCAAATCTTTGCCTAGTCATCGTTAATTGATCAGTAAGTTAGTAGATTTGCTTTGAAATCATTGCATGTTATCATGGCCTGCAGATTTTTCTTTTCAAATAGATAAGTGTTCGTCTGGGCTTTGGTTTGTCTTTGGTCCATTTGGCAAAAAGCAGCCCAAATTGGTTTGGGTTCTTGGGGTAAATTCAGCCGTGGGTAAATTTGACCCATGTCTCATTTGGGGTTTAAGGTAAATAACAGGGGTATGGGGGTTAGTTTGGGTAGTCTTAGTGAGGGAATCTACTTGTAACTGTTTGGGAAGCTTCTAGGAAGCTGGGGAGGGGACTACTTTGCAAAATCTGAATTTAAACCAAGGGTGTTTAAGCTAAAATGGAAACTAAAAAGGGACTGAATGGCAAAAACGTATCTCCTTGGGTCTGCCCTATTTGCTTGCCTATAAAGGCATCTCTTCATTGTCATTCAAGGAGGGTTCAGAAATAAGAGGAGAACAGTTCAGAAAAATAAAAAAAAAACAGCTAAAATTTCATAAAAAATCACTATTCCATTGAAATTCTTTTGTGATTTCTGAGGTTCTCAATTTCTGAAACAATTTCTGACTCATCCGGGAAAAAATGGATTGAGTTTGGGTTTTAAAAGTCTGGTTTGAAGTTCGCTGTGGTTATTGCTCGATTGAAGCTGGCTTCTGGACTGTTGTGCATTATTTTTCTGTCTGAAAATTGTTTCTTCTGTTGTTGCTTCTTCTACCGCTCTCACCCATTTTTCCTTGTTTGATTGTTGCCATCAGGTACATATTCTTGGACTATACTAGACGCAAAACAAGTTTGAAGTATGAAATGAGAATGGGTGTTGAAACTTGAAAGCATGACATCAAATTCTTTGTTTATAATCTAGTTGTCTTTCTCTGAATTGCATAGTGTTACTTCCAGATTCATAGTATTTCTTAATCGTTCCCTAGTTTAATCTTTGATTTCCTGCCATTGTATTTAACCTTGGGCTGTTGAGATATGGATTTGACTTAGTTGAGCAATACGTGAGTTGTATGGTAACGTTTGATTCCAGGTTAATTTTATGGTTATTTGTTGTATTCTGGGTTCAAATGGCTTTAGAACTTCCAGATGCTGGGAGTTCTGTTGAAAAACTTTAAAGCTCAATGCAACTGCTTGAGAGCTATCTTTGGATTGTATTTACCCTGTTAAAGTCAGTACTTGAATTCTGCCCTCCCTGTCATCAGTATTTGCATGCACGAATAGTGTTTGCTTTAGACTTGTGATTTAACTCTGTGATATCGGGAGCCTATTTCCCGAATGAGTATATTGTTTACTTTTAGCTTGGGATTGTTAAATTCATTTGGGAAATCAGAACCGTTTGAGCATGAGTGTAGGGTTGTTTGTAAATGAGACTTATTTTATCATATATTACATAAGCTTAATATCGTTAGTCTAGTTACTGAACTTTTCTTTTACCTGCAGGCTCTTCTTTTGATTTGGGCTTTATGTTGAGCCCAATTACATTCTCATGTCATGTTCAAACTATTGGCAATTGGTTGTTAGGCACATAGCTAGCCTAAATTCTGTTAACAATCAAACATGGGTTCCGCTTCTAATAATCCTTTAGCTTTCAAATTGCAAAGTAGTTTGGTTTGAAATTAAACCAGAAGTTCAAGTGGTCTTTTAATAAATTAACTGGATTATTAATGTGATTTCGAAGTGAGTCATATTATGCGAGTTATAATAGTAGCCCTCCATAGTTAGTTCAAGTTCTTAAATGCATGGCCCTCTACTAATATCTTATGATTTAGATATAAATAGCAAATGTTCGTAGTTTGCTTTAGGCCCGTTTAATATACCATTGTGATTGTGGACACGTCCGCGTGACATGATTGCACATTCTAAAGGTAACTCGAGAGATGCGTTCGCGCAACTTCAACCAATTTTTCTTAAATAAATAAACAAAGCATTATTAATTATGGACACGTTCGCGTGACATGATTTTTGACGCGCCAAAGGAAAAGAGTATACGTACGCGTAACTCAATTCTTTAATTATGAATAATCAAGTGATTTAAATGCGCTTAATAGATAAATGCACATAGGTCCTAAAAATGAATATTTAAACAATTTAAGCCAAGTATAAATTGCTAAGCGACCGTGCTAGAACCACGGAATTCGGGAGTGCCTAACACCTTCTCCCGGGTTAACAGAATTCCTTACCCGGATTTCTGGTTCGCAGACTGCAATACAAAGTCAATCCTTTCTTCGACTCGGGATTTGAACCAGTGACTTGGGACGCCATAAATTATCCCAAGTGGCGACTCTGAATCTTTAAATAAACAAATCCCGTTTCGATTGTCCTTTAATTGGAAAAACTCCCTTATATTTATACCCTTTACGAGGTGTGAGTAAAAAGGAGGTGTGACAGCTCTGGCGACTCTGCTGAAGATCGAACCCAGAATCTCTAGTTCAGGGTTTAGAATTCGAGCTTGTTAATATGATTTTGCTTGGCTTTATTTATTGTTGATATTACTGTATTCTGTGAACCTTTTGTGCCAAATGCTATCTGTTTACTGCTTTAATATTATTTGGATTGTATATAATTGTCTTCTTACGCCACCCATCTAAGTCTTCTGGAAATGGTACATACGTTCGCGTAGCCCACTTTTTCTGTAGAAATTATACCAAATAGAACGAGGCTGGGCTAGCGACAAGGCCGAGTAGACTTCAGTGCTCTCGGTACGTCGCCCCCTCCTCGGCCATAGTTGTCCGCTCGGGTACCCAAGTCTAGAAAAAAACCCCCAGGATTTAAACCTAGAAAAATACATCCTCATGCCGGATCCCTAGTAGGAACGTTTGTTTGCATCATGTGCATTTGGCTTAGGGGACTCAACACAAGGGTTGAGTCCGTCTAGGACATGTATGCCCGAAATAACAGACCATCCTGATGTAGTCTACGTGCTATGTGAACATTTATTTGTTTTGGCATGCATGCTGACCGGCCAGGGACAATAAAGCAAAAAGGAAAATCAAGAGTGATATAGAGAAGGAAATAAAGCCCGGCTCTAAACATCTCGGTATTTGAAAAACGTCCTGAAACTCTGCCAAAAAATTTTCAAAAAGAGTTATTTCAAAAGAGTCAAACATTGTGTTATTTCAAATGTGTCAAAATTGACCGAACTATGCAGGTCTGATTCTCACCGGATGTGGGATACATAGGCAACCTACATAAGGTTTGGCCTTATTTTTGAAAAAAGAGAGAGAAAGAAAAACAAGAAAAGAGAGTCGGTGGTTGAGTGAATGCAATCTTGATTTTTGGTCGAAATAAGCCGATCTAGCTTCGACAATGTCTTAAACTGTTCTTGCCAAGATAGCCTCAGAGTATTCTTCAGTTGTCGAAAGGCTATTTTCGTAAAAGAATGGACAAGTTTGTGAAGGGTCATAAAATAATTCCCCCGGCCCCAAAATTCGCGTGAAATTGGGAAGGGGCCGCATTTGCAAAAACAGTCACTTCGCTAAAGTTGGCATATAGAGGAAGAAATTATGGTTCTTTTCTTCTTTTCTTTTCCCTTTATTTTTCTTTTCTTCTTCAAAAATTGTTTAAAAAAAGGTCCACTCGAGTCAACCCCAACCTTAATCTTCCATAGGAACAAATGAATACCATCCAGGAACCGCCAGAAGTGGTCAGGGAACAGGCTCAGCTACACTTGCGTATGTGGTGGAATGATCTAGACGAAGATGGTCAGAAATGGGTGAAAAAGCACTTGGGTACTCTTATAGACATCTTTGAGATCAAACCACGGGAAGATCTGATCAAAGCTTTGGTAACTTTCTGGGATCCTATCCACAACGTCTTTCGTTTCTCGGATTTTGAGATCACCCCTACTTTGGAGGAGATAGCAGGGTACATTGAATTCAGACGGGATTTGAGGAAGCAACAACTTATATTTCCAAGGGCTCCATCGGTGCAGAAGTTCTTTGACCTCCTGAATATTAGTAAACAGACGAATAAAGAACGTGTGAGCAACGGGTGTTGTGCATTCCATTTCTTATACTTCAGGTTCGGGCATTCTGCTGGTTTTGAAACGTATGAAAAGGGTCTGAGCAACAAAAAAAATAAGGGCCTTTGGCAAATTCATCGTCGGTTCGCATTTATTGTGGCATTCTTGGGGATCATGGTTTTTCCAAATGAGAAAGGAACGGTGGATATTCACATGGCTAGAATTGCACAAATCCTCACTACCAAGGAAGATCATACACTTGCCTCGTTGGTGCTTGCAGATATCTATCGCGCATTGACTGTATGCAAAGCAGGGGCTCAGTTTTTTGAGGGTTGCAATATCATTCTGCAAATGTGGTTGATCGAGCATCTTCGCCATCATCCCAGATTCATGAGTTACGGTTCGAGCCCAAACAACTTCATCATTAGTTATGAGGAGAGGATAAAAGATTACAACACACCAGAAGGATTTGAAGCATGAGTTTCTCATTTGAAAGATCTTGACGTAGGTCAGGTTGAGTGGACTATAAGATGACTCCCGAGGACGGAAGCCATCTATATTACTACTACCAAAGGATACCTGAGGATAATGGGCGTAAAGAGTATTCAGCCATATGCACCGCGGAGGGTCTTGAGGCAATTGGGAAGGTATCAGATTGTGCCTGAAGATGAAGATCTAAGTACCCAGGTCATAGAATTGCATCCAGAAGCCGCATTACCTAAGGTTGTAGTTCAGCAGGTTTGGAATAGCTGCCGGTATCTAAAAAATGGCACCCAGGTACCAGACATCACCAAGGGGAAAGTAGATCCAAATTATGCTGCTTGGTTTGAGAAAATGTCATATGTAAATAATGAGCCAGAGCCCGAGAGGCCCGCCAAAAGGCCTCATGTTCAAGCCTTTGATGATAAAATTCAATAGAGGTTAGCTTGGGGGGGGGGGAGGAAAAGGAATATAAGGCCATTATCCATGGTCTGCGAGAAGAATTGAGAAATGTCACCTTCAACAATGATTTGCAGGCACAAGAGGCCGAAGGTGAAAGGAGAAGATTGGTGCGCGAAAATGAGGCCCTCAGAGCTCAGGTTCGGCAGTTGAAAATTGAAGCCGAGAACCCAGGCCGAAGCAGGAAAGATGAGAGGCTCATTTACAACCTCACTCAAAAGGTACGCGACTATGAAGATGACCTGTAGAAAGGTGAGTCCGAACTAGCAAAAGCACAGGCAAGGTTGGCTAAAAGCGTCGAAGGGCATGCAACTTTCGTTCAATAGATGGAAGAAAGATATGAAAGAGGGGACACAGGTTGGGAAAAGGCGATTGGTAACCTCGAGGGTGAAATGGCTAAACAAGCCAAAAATTTTACGGTTGAAAGAGAACATTGTTACGCCTTAATGGCATGGCTAGAAAGGGACTTGCAAAAACTCCAAGAGTTGAACCAGGTAGCCAAACGAACTTTGGAAGCCAGAACCGAACAAATTGGGCGTTTGTTGCAAGAGAAGGGCGTCATAAGAGAGCGAGTCAAAAGGGTCGCCAACTATATCACAATGAAGTGCAGTAGCTATGAGGATATGACGAGATCTATGTTCTTCACTACTGTGATGGTTTTCGTTCGCCGGGTAATGGAAGATCTCTACCACCTTCAGGGGGATTTAGCGAGTTGGCCCGCAGCAAGGTCGAATGACGCACCGCGGGTCCCAGGGACAATTGAGGCATTAATGTATTCGTGATTTCTTGAGTCTGTATTTTCTTTCCGTTAAAGTCTGCCAGTTGTTTCGGAGTCGGTATTTCTATTATCAGAGTATATTGGTTGTTTGTTTTTGAGTCTGTGTCTCGTTCTTTCATCAGAGTCTGTTAGTTTCTTTCAGTCTTTGTAATAGCGTTTTTTATATGAAAATTGAAAATCCCAAAATGCTTTTTACTTTATTTTACACTTATCCCCAAGAACTATACTTGGTCAGATTCATGCGGGGTCATGATACGTAGGCAATCTCCATAGGATTTGACCGTAGCCAAATAAAAGAGAGAAATAAAGAGCGGAAAAACAAGAAAGAAAAGAGAGAAAATAAAAATCAAGGGAGAATAAAAACAAAGAGAGAATGAAAGGATGGAAAAGGAAAAGAAAGAAAAGGGGAAGTTTGCAATCGAAGGTAAGAAAAGACTGGAATGACGCATGCAACCGATCAAATACATAATAGAGACGGTTAACTGTTTAGGTACATTCATGCCCAATGTGCGGTTACCAATCTGTTAAAGCCTAATCGCTAACAAGGTTGTTGTTTGATGTAGTTGACTGGCATTCTGGCAGTTGACTGGCATTCTGGCAACTCACTCCTACAATACCCGATTGAAAGACAAACTGAATATGGTCGACCCCGAACCGGAAACAAGTATTGTCGACCCATCAAAAGAGATGGAAGAAATGGACGTTAATGCGATAAGGGAAGAAATATATAAGATGAAGCAGCAGATGGCTGAAATGTACCAAGCTTGGGCGAAGGGGCATCCGCCACCGGTTTATCCCGCCAACCCTGCTTATATCCCACCATCAGCCCAACCTCCGGAGCCTCCCACTGTGAACTCATCTCCAGCCTTTCCCCTCTACCAACAATGCCATGGCGCCACTTCCCATACTTCTCAAGCTCCACCACCCAAACAAGTCCTGTACCCTCCCCCACCAATTACACCTGTTTTTGTGGCACCTCCACCTGCTACATTACACATATCTTCCAGTGAACCCCTGTTCCAAACTCACGACAACCAGTACTATCCCCCTGAACCCACCTTCAAAGTTCCAGAACCATATCCTTACACTCCTCATCTTGATATCCCGGCAGAGACCAAGAAACCGCCCAAAAATCCCGAGCATGAAGAGATGATCAGAAAGGTCAAAAGCTTAGAGCAATCGTTCCGAGATATGAGGGGGCTGAGAGGCCAAGTGAGTGTGGCCTATAAGGATTTATGTGTGTTGCCAGATGTTCAGTTGCCAGCAAGGTTCAAAATGCCCAAGTTTGATCTGTACGATGGGCATGGCGACCCAGTAGCACACTTAAGAGGATTTTGTAGCAAAATGAGAGGAGCAGGTGGAAGAGATGAATTGTTGATGGCGTATTTCAGCCAAAGTTTGAGTGGGTCGGTGCTAGAATGGTACACCAGAAAATATCATAGCAGGTCACATGGGACGACTTGGCCCAAGCCTTCCCCTGCCATTTTCAGTACAACCTCAAAATTATCCCAGATCGTCTGTCATTGACAAAGCTGAAAAGAAGCCCGGTGAGAGCTTTAGAGAATATGGATTCTACTAGAGAGAGCAAGCAGCGAGGGTTGACCCTCCGATGAAAGAAAGCGAGATGGTTGATTATTTCTTGCAGGCCTTGGAACCCACTTATTTCGGTCATTTGGTGTCAGCAGTGGGCAAGTCCTTTAATGAAGTTGTGAAAATGGGAGGCATGGTTGAGGAGGGACTCAAGTCCAATAAGATCATGAGTTATTCAACCATCAAAGCAACTACCCAAGCCATTCAAAACGGTACTGGGGGTGTGCTCGGGAAGAAGAAGAAAGAGGATGTTGCGACGATCAAGTCGGCAGCTTGGGCCGGATCCAGGAACCTTCCCCGTTACTTCAACCAGCCTCAACCCTATCCCCAAACTTACCCCCACACATCATATAGCCCACCACAACACTATTACCCACCGCCAGATCCCCATTTTTCTATCCATCATGCACAAACATATACCCAACCCCCCGCTTACGCACAATGGCGTGCGCCAGCTTCACAGAGTCCCTACCAAACTCCACAAAATACCTATCCACCCCCAAAAGCCTACAGAAATCCTCCTGGAACAGGTTTTTAGCCCAATCAAGCTTTTAAGAATGAGAGGTTACAGAAGCAGAAGACTTTTACTCCATTGGGAGAATCCTATACTAGTCTATTCCACAGGCTGAGACAGTTGGGCATGTTGAATCCGATCGAAGCCAAACTGCCGAATCCCCTTCCCAGAAATCTTGATCGCTCGGTGAGTTGTGAGTATTGTTCAGGGGCACTGGGCCATGACATAGAGAAATGCTGGAAACTAAAAAAACAGTTGTACAAGAACTCATTGATACTCATCGGATCGAGGTTCAGGCCCCAGAAGCACAAAATATCAACCAGATTCCGCTACCAGCTCACCATGAGACCCATATGATTGAGTTGATACACAAGGGAGGGGAGGCTAAGAAACCCTCGCAGACGGTGATGATGATCCGCTCCAGTGAAACCAGTTCAAAGGAAAAGATAACCAGTGGGAAATCAATGGTCCAGTTGAAAGGGGAAGACAATAAGCCAGCTATGGTAACCGGGAAAGGGTCGTCAAACGCTGTCACAGTGAAACCAGAGAAAGCTAAAGTGGTGGTATCAGGGGTTACACGTAAACCTGTTGTGGTCGTGAAGGGTGCTCGCACAGAGCCTGTTATTATAAAACCAGTAACTCAGCTTCCAGTGATCAACAGCAAGGCGGTCCCGTGGAATTATGAACGAATGACAGTAACTTACCAGGGGAAAGAGGTTAAAGAAGAAGTGTGTGAGACTCATGGTTTGACTTGATCGGGGAGATGCTTTGCCCCCAAAAAGTTGAGAAAAGCTAAGACCTCTAAAGATAATCCAGTGTTGGTGAAGAAAGCAATGACTGAGGAAGAAGCAGAAGAATTTCTGAGAAAGATGAAAGCGCAAGACTATTCCATTGTGGAACAGTTAAGGAAGATACCAGCTCAGATCTCACTCTTGTCATTATTGATCCATTCAGACGAACACTGTCGTGCTTTGATGAAGATCTTGAACGAGGCTCACGTTCCTGACAAAATCTCAGTAAACCACCTGGAAAAGATAGCTAACAAGATATTTGAGGTAAACCGAGTCACTTTTTCCGATGATGAGTTGCCTGTGGAGGGTACCGAGCACAATAGAGCCCTCTATCTGACGGTGAAATGCGAGGACTCCGTGGTTACTCGGGTACTGGTTGACAACGGGTCTAACACGAACATCTGTCCTCTCTCCACATTGAACAAGCTGCAAGTGGAGGATGAAAGAATTTACAAGAACAGTATTTGCATTTGGGGATTCGACGGTGGAGGAAAAGATTCAGTCGGGGACATAGTGCTTGAGCTCACAATAGGGCCAGTTGAATTTACTATGGAATTCCAGGTGCTCGATGTGGCTGTTTCGTACAATCTGCTGTTGGGACGACCCTGGATCCATGAGGCCAAAGCAGTCCCATCTACTCTACATCAAGTGGTCAAGTTTGAATGGGATCAGCAGGAAATTATTATACACGGCGAAGATAATTTGTGTGTGCCCAATGGTGCCATCGTTCCGTTCATAGAGGTTGACGATGACAAGGGACCATGGGTTTATCAGGTTTTTGACACAGTATCGGTAGAGAAAATTCCAGAAGGAAAGTGCGTGCCAACTCCAAAGATGGCTACGGCATCAGTTATGGTGGCTGTTGAAATGTTGAAAAATGGTTTCGTACCAGACAAGGGTTTGGGTGCGTCTCTGCAAGGTATTGTGCATCCAGTTTCTCTTCCAAAGAATCTGGATACTTTTGGTCTGGGGTTAAAGCCTACCGTTGCAGGCATGAGAAGAGCTAGAAAGATGAAACAGAAAGCATGGGCATTACCAAAGCCAATCACGCGTCTGTCTAGGTCATTCGTCAGGCCGGGTATCAGAAAGCAACTGTTGTCAAAGGTCCCTGGACCACTGATTGGTGCCGATGGAGACTTGGATAAGGGGTTTGAAAGGTTATTCGCCGAGGTCAATATGGTTCAGGCTGGGGAAGGGTCCAGCAGGGCAGATGTGCAATTCGTGGGACCACGTGCAAAAGTCAACAACTGGGAAGCTACTTCTCTTCCTATCCGGAGGGAGTCTTGGTAGTGGGTTTTGATTTTCTTTTAGTTGTCTGGATTATTCCAGGATCTGTAATTCAGATATTATGTTCCGTCCAGTTGGATGTGTTAAAACACTGTTATCTTTATATTCAATCAAATGCAATTGTTCCGTTTCCTTCATTTCTTCTAATTTTATTTTTGTTTTCTTCTTTTGTACAGTTCTTTTTATGTTGATATCAATGACATGACATGCATGAGGAATCTTCGACCTAGTTTTAAAAGCCAATCTAACTCTGAAATAATAATACAATTAATTGAGTGTGATGACGAGTTGGAATTTGAGGATGATGAGGCCTATGAAGAAATTAGTAAGGAACTAAGTCATTTTGAGGAAAAGCCCAAACCTAATTTGAATGACACAGAAGCAGTTAATCTAGGGGACCAAGAAAATGTCCGTGAAACTAAAATAAGTGTCCATCTGGAACCTCAACTCAGGGAGGAGATAATCAAAGCACTGTTTGAATACAAAGAAGTTTTTGCATGGTCCTATGATGACATGCCGGGTCTAAGCACTGATTTGGTGGTTCACAAGTTGCCCACTGATCCAGCGTTCCCTCCTTTCAAACAGAAGCTGAGAAAATTCAAAACGGATATGAGTGTAAAGATCAAGGAAGAGGTCACCAAGCAGTTTGATGCCAAAGTCATTCGGGTCACCCGATATCCCACCTGGTTAGCCAATATTGTGCCTGTACCGAAGAAGGAAGGCAGGACCAGGGTGTGTGTTGACTATCGGGATCTCAACAAGGCAAGTCCAAAAGACAATTTCCCATTGCCGAACATTCATATCTTGATTGACAATTGCGCCAAACATGAGATTGGTTCTTTTGTGGATTGTTACGCGGGTTATCATCAGATCTTAATGGAAGATGTAGAAAAGACGACATTCATCATGCCGTGGGGAATGTACTGCTATCGGGTCATGCCATTCGGTTTGAAAAATGCTGGGGCAACTTACATTAGGGCAATGACAACAATATTCCATGATATGATACACCAGGAAATCGAGGTGTACGTGGATGATGTGACCGTGAAGTCTAGAAAGTAGTCTGACCATGTCAGGGATCTGAAGAAGTTCTTCCGAAGGCTTCGCAGGTACAATCTCAAGCTTAATCCTGCAAAGTGTGCTTTTGGGGTGCCGTCTGGAAAGTTGTTGGGGTTCGTAGTCAGCCGCCGGGGTATCGAATTGGACCCATCGAAAGTCAAGGCCATCTAGGAATTGCCACCTCCGAGGAACAAGACCGAGGTGATGAGTTTGATGGGGAGATTGAATTATATCAGCAGGTTCATCGCTCAGCTCACGACAAATTGCGAGCCAATCTTCAAACTGTTAAAAAAGGATGCTGCGGTCAAGTGGACAGATGAATGTCAAGAGGCGTTTGATAAGATAAAGGAGTATTTGTCAAATCCACCCGTGTTGGTCCCTCCAGAACCAGGGCGACCTTTGATTCTATATTTGACGGTATTGGACAATTCATTCGGCTGTGTATTTGGTCAACATGATATCACTGGCAGGAAGGAGTAGGACATATATTATCTCAGCAAGAAATTCACACCGTACGAGGTCAAGTACACTCAGCTTGAGAGGACATGCTGCGCCCTAACCTAGGTGGCGTAGAAGCTGAAACATTATTTGTCATCTTACACTACCTATCTCATATCTCGCTTGGATACATTGAAGTATATCTTTCAGAAGCCTATGCCCACAGGGAGGTTTGCAAAGTGGCAGATCCTGCTCACAGAATTTGACATTGTATACGTGACTCGAACTGCAATGAAAGCACAGGCCTTGGCGGTCCATTTGGCCGAGAACCCGGTTGACGAAGATTATGAACCTTTGAAAACTTATTTCCCTGATGAAGAGGTGATGCACATTAATGAGTTGGAACAAGTCGAGAAGCCGGGATGGAAACCTTTCTTTGATGGAGATGCAAACATGAAGGGTGTGGGGATAGGAGCAGTACTTATTCTGAAACAGGGCAGCACTACCCTGTTACGGCTCAACTTCGTTTTTACTGTACCAACAATATGGCTGAGTACGAGGCATGTATTTTGGGTTTGAGGTTAGATGTGGATATGAGTGTCCAGGAAGTCTTGGTCTTGGGTGAATCAGACCTCCTGGTGCACCAAATTTAGGGAGAATGGGAAACACGGGATTTGAAACTCATACCGTACAAACAATGTTTGCATGATCTTTGTCAGCGGTTTCAGTTGATAGAATTCAGGCATATCCCGAGGATCCATAATGAAGTCGCCGATGCTTTGGCCACTCTGGAGTCAATGTTACATCATCCAAATAAGGCTTATGTGGACCCTTTGTAGATTTAGGTCCGCGATCAGCATGCTTACTGCAATATAGTGGAAGAAGAACTGGATGGGGAACCATGGTTCCATGATATCAAAGAATATATTAGGATGGGGGTATATCCAGTACAGGCCAATGGTGATAAGAAAAGAACAATTCGACGATTGGCAAGTGGATTTTTCTTCAGTGGAGGGGTATTGTACAAAAGAACTTCAGATCTGGGATTGCTAAGATGCATAGATGCTAGATAGGCCACAACAATCATGACTGAGGTACACTCCGGAGTTTTTGGACCGCATATGAGTGGGTACGTTCTGGCAAAGAAGATTCTCCGAGCAGGTTATTACTGGCTCACTATGGAGCGGGATTGCATCAGTTTTGTGTGTAAATGTCATCAGTGCCAAGTGCATGGAGATTTGATTCATTATCCACCATTTGAATTACATATAATGTCTGCACCATGGCCTTTTGTCGCTTGGGGCATGGATGTCATTGGTTCAATCGAGCCGGCAGCATCGAACGGACACAGGTTTATCCTAGTAGCCATTGATTATTTCACTAAGTGGGTTGAATCGAAAACGTTCAAATCTGTGACCAAGAAAGCAGTGGTCGACTTTGTGCATTCAAATATCATCTGTCGATTTGGGATTCCGAAGGTAATCATCACAGACAATGGTGCTAATCTCAACAGTCATCTGATGACAAAGACATGTCAGCAGTTTAAGATTATACATCGCAATTCTACCCCATACCGCCCTAAGGCGAATGGAGCAGTCGAGGCAGCCAACAAGAATATAAAGAAGATACTTTGAAAAATGGCGGAAGGTTCTAGACAGTGGCATGAAAAGTTGCCGTTTGCATTGCTGGATTATCGCACTACTGTCCGTACTTCGGTAGGATCCACTCCTTATTCGTTGGTGTATGGCACGGAGGTGGTGATACCCGCAGAAATTGAAATCCCATCCCTTCGGATTGTCGCTGAGGTAGAAATTGATGATGTTGAATGGGTCAAAACCCGCTTGGAACAATTAAGTTTGATTGATGAAAAGAGATTGGCAGCAGTGTGTCACGGCCAATTGTACCAACAGAGAATGGCGGGGGCATATAACAAGAAGGTACGTCCACGGAAGTTTGAAGTGGGTCAGTTAGTGTTGAGACGTATCTTGCCTCATTAGGCTGAAGCAAAAGGAAAGTTTGCCCCAAACTGGCAGGGGCCATTTGTCGTAACTATGGTGTTGTCCAATGGCGCGCTATATTTGACAGATGTGGAAGGGAAATGTGTAGAAATGGCTATCATTTCCAATGCGGTCAAGAGATACTATGTATGATTTCTTTGTTTGATTGTACTTGGTTGTATTTGGCATATTTTGAAGATTGAAATGACGAAGGCGTTTTGTTATGCTATCTAAACACTTGATCCCTCGCCACCCCTTTTGAGCCTTATTTATTTTCTCTCTTACCCCTCTTTTAGAATCGGTAGCAAAGTTCATAAACGCAAAGCGTAAAAGATAAGTAAAGAGAAGAAAAAAAGATAAAAAGAGAAAGAAAGAATGAAAAGAGAAAGAAAAGAATGAAAATAAAAAAAAGAGAACAAAAACAACAAAAAGAGAAAAGAAAGCAAAAAAGAGAAAGAGAAAAAAGAGAAAAGAGAAAATCACAACAACAAAGTAATTTCTATGACATGAACTACGTTTGACCTGATTCTTGTTAAGGATACGTAGGCAGCCTCACGGTTCGGTCCCACCAAAACAAAATTAAAAAATCCCCATGCAAGAAACTGGGGCAAAGGTTGTGGTTGTTGTGAGAAACCCGATTCCAAAAGTTGTAATTTTAACCCATTCGTATTGTTTTGAGCCTTTTATACCCTTTCTTGCTAACCCTGTCCAGAAGCCTACATTACGATCCAAAGAAAGACCTTCTGATCAGTCTTCGAGAAATTCCAAGTCAAGCAGGTAAATGTAATTCATATCAGGGGAAACACTCTGGTTCAAACAAGAAAAATAAAAATAAGAGAGTCTTATTGGTGAAAACCTTCACAGGCACCGTAAGTCGACGGGAGTTGAGAGAAAGAAAAATGAGAGAGTCTTATTGGTGAAAACCCTCACGGGCATCGTAAGGCAAAAGTGAGTTGAGAGATGAACGAATGAAAGAGGTCTGCTGGTGAAAACCTTTCAAGGCACCGCAGGATGAACAAGGTCAAGGTTTGGGTAAAGTAATCAAGTCATAGAAATTCCGGGGCAACAAAGTATGGCAACTGAAAGTTGATTGGTTGGACAAATTGGGCCAATTAGTCCGAAATGCATGTCATGATCATTGGTACTATCTGTTCCACTCAGATAAGTTTCCCTTTTCTTTTTCCTTTTATAGTAGTTATCTGGTTTTGGATTCTTCTTATCCTTAACCCACGAAGTCATTGCATTTCACTTTCCTTTGGGTTTACTTGTCTAAGAGGTTTTAATGTCAGTCTTGTTCCAAGTAAGTGGAAAAGAGTTTCAAAGCTCACTACCAACTCCCAAAATTGCAAAGCACATCGTGGTCGGAGCATACTAAGGATAACATGATGTAAGAGGGGGGTACAAAGAATCACCGGAAGTTTCATCGATGGAATGGATTGGTAATGTCATGAGAGATGCAAAGGTTCAGATAAAATGGTCAGAGGTAAAATAACAACATGGGTATAGAACACTCGGTTCGTCAAAGGTCATGGGGCGTGAGAGTCAGTCAGAAAGTCGAAGCGGTTCAGGGCCAGTTCGGGGAAGCCAGTCAGAACGAAACAATGCAGCAGAAAGATCTTCAGCAAGACTGCCATCAGCTAACCGCCATTTTAAACTGACAAATTTTCTTTGATTAAAACAGGGGCAGAAAAGTTTGTTTGTTTCAGAAGAACTCTCCGTGGAGAAAGGCAGTCACCAAACAGGTTTGATTTTTGATTTTCAGGACCCTCCTGGAAAATGGGACCTAGTTTAAAGTTCAGAAACATCATAATCTAGCATAAGTGTATCCCAAAAGAATATAAGTTAGCTTAGAAGTTTGCCTGTTCGAGATAGGATTCAATTAGGAATTTCCAGGACCCTCCTTAACAATGGGACTTAGCTTTAAGATTTCGATTAGATAACAACATTTAGCGTAAACTCTGTTGTAGGGTAGTATAATTCAGACATGAAAGTTGTCACCCTTAAGATAAAATTTGACCTTTATTTTTCAGGACCCT
Organism: Nicotiana sylvestris; assembly: GCF_000393655.2. NCBI lineage: Eukaryota > Viridiplantae > Streptophyta > Magnoliopsida > Solanales > Solanaceae > Nicotiana > Nicotiana sylvestris. The sequence goes on from NC_091062.1 coordinate 72,837,160, forward strand.
CCTGGATAATGGGGAGTAGTTTAAAGATCCTCTTAGATAGCATGATTTAGAAAAAGTCACACCTGTAGAAGATATAACTTAGATCTCAAATTGTGATTTAGTTAAGAGTTGTCAGGACCCCCCTGAATAATGGGACCTAGCTTTTAAATCCTTAGTAACACTTGGTAATATGATTTAGTTTTACAATCACATCTGTCCCCAGCCGCCAAACTAGGGCAGAAAATTTTCTTTGTTTTTGTCTATTTTGTTGAAGTCAAGAGCCCGCCTGGAGAGCAGGGAATACATTTCAAGTTGAAGTCAGAAGCCCGCCTGGAGAGTAGGGAATACTTTCAAGTTGAAGTCAGGAGTCCGTCTGGAGAGTAGGGAATACATTTCAAGTTGAAGTCAGGAGCCCGCCTGGAGAGCAGGGAATACTTTCAAGTCAGCAATCAGGAGCCCGCCTGGAGAACAAGGGAGTACAATTTAAGTTTTAGTTTCCAAATTCTTTGCTTTGTTCGTTTTGAAGTCAGGAGCCCGCCTGGAGAACAAGGGAGTACAATTTAAGTTTTAGTTTTCAAATTCTTTGCTTTGTTCATTTTGAAGTCAGAAGCCCGCCTGGAGAAGAAGGGAATACATTTCAAGTTAGCAGTCAGGAGCCCGCCTGGAGAGCAGGGAATACATTTCAAATGCAGCAGTCAGGAGCCCGCCTGGAGAGCAGGGAATACTTTCAAGCCGGCAATCAGGATCCTGCCTGGAGAATAAGGGAGTACAATTCAAGTTCTAGCTTTCAAGTTCTTATCGATATTTGGTAATGTGGTCCATTTTACACTTACATCTGTGCCCAACCACCAAATTGGGGCAGAAAATTTTTCCTTGTTTTGTCTATGTTGAAGTCAGGAGCCCGCCTGGAGAGCAGGAAATACATTTCAAGTTAGCAGTCAGGAGTCGCCTGGAGAGCAGGGAATACATATCAAGTTCAGCAGTCAGGCACCCACCTGAAGAAGGGGAAAACATCTCAGTTTAAAATTCAAGATGGCAACAAACGGATGTTTCCGGGAGAGTGGAGGATAACAAGGCAACAAGAAACGCAAGAGCAAGCTTGAAGATATAGATATGACTTTTGTAATCCATAGATCATAGTCTAGTCTAGCTTCTTTTATTTTATCATGGTATGATAAGGGGGTTCAGTAAACTGTAGCAGCAGCAACAACAACAGTGGAAGCCCAGCTTCGTGGTAGTCCCAGCTACCAAAACTTCCCGAACTACACTGACCTGATTCCTTTTTAGCCAAGGATATGTAGGCAACCTCAGAAGCAGGATGCGGTCAAATCTTTCAAAAATGCTTCACGCGGAGTATTCAAACGGGCAAAAATTGCTCGTATCCGCTCACTTATCTTTGCACGAAAACTCTTCGTTTTTCCGAGTAAAGAGAGGAAGTTGTGAGAAAGTGATTTTTGCCCTATATGATTTACTCCCATAAATTCAAAACAAAGCAATTTCTTTCAGTGTTTGCAATTTCGGGAATTTTTGTGGCATTTTCTGGTAATTGTTTGCATTTGTCTGTGCATTTTTATTTTATTTAATTAATGAAAATTACAAAAATATATGTTGCATTTGCGTTTAGAATTTAATTTTACATTTTTAGGATTAATTGACAAATTATTTTATAAAAATAGGAAAAAATCACAAAAATAGTTTATTTTGCACTTTTAATTTTGAATTTTGGTATTTTTTCCTTTAATTTGGTTTTTAATTATTTGTAGTAGAAATTATTAGGTTTAATTAATTTAATTTGGTAGGATAATTTGGTTTAGGATTTAATTTAGGTTTTAATTTTAATTTTGGAAAAAAAGAAAAAGATATTTAAAAGAAAATGAATTGAATTAATGGAAAATTGGGAAAAATTGAAGAGATAGAATTGGGCTGCCTTCAGTTAAAAGTGCCCAAGCCCAAAACCATTTTCCCCATACCCGCCCGTTTGACCCAGGCCCAGACCGTCCAACCCGGTCCAAACCCCCCCAGTACCATACAACGCCGTTTCGACAAGCTTGATCTGGGTCGTTGATATCGCCTAATCCAACAGATTAGAACTGGGGGGGGGGCTTTAATATATATATGTCCAAACGCACCCTACCCCCCTCATTTCATCGTTCCAACACCCCCGTCTATCAGAGAACCCAAGCCTAACCCTAGCTGAGCCTCCCCTAAATCCACCACCGTCCGGTGGTGGCGCCACCTCCAAACACCACCAAAACAACACCCCATGACCCCCTCACTCCCCTCTTTCTAAATTCCGGACCAATTTCCTTCGAATCTGCCAGGAGCTCCACGAATCTCGAATCTGAGGTCAACACCAAAAGTTCAAAACTACTTTTTCGTCAATCCTGGTACATGCATGGTCAGAAGGCTCCGTTCTTCGAGTTTTGAATTTCGGATTCAAGCTTTGTTAGGGTTCTTGTCTCCGATGGGTTTCGAGTCTAAATCGGTAAGCTCTTTTCTTCTCTTATTTGCTCTTCTTTTTTTTTGATTGTCTTATTCTCTTCTTCCTTCCCTTTTATTTAGCTTAATCTTCTTATACCAGTCTGGCTGAAACTCGACTAATCTCTCGAGTTTTGATTTGTCTTCCGGTCATTGTCCTTCTGTTCTTCGGAAAGTTTGCTTTCTGATATCTTTAGTCCGTTGTGTCAATAGCATGGATAACTGTCTGATCTTGTTTTCTGTTTAGCCATCCAAGTTATTTAAAAATTAAGTTACTTCAACTGAGTCAAATCCTTGCCTAGTCATCGTTAATTGATCAGTAAGTTAGTATATTTGCTTTGAAGTCATTGCATGTTATCATGGCCTGCAGATTTTTCTTTTCAAATAGATAAGTGTTCATCTGGGCTTTGGTTTGTCTTTGGTCCATTTGGCAAAAAGCTGCCCAAATTGGTTTGGGTTCTTGGGGTAAATTCAGCCGTGGGTTAATTTGACCCATGTCTCATTTGGGATTTAAGGTAAATAACAGGGGTATGAGGGTTAGTTTGGGTAGTCTTAGTGAGAGAATCTACTTATAACTGTTTGGGAAGCTTCTAGGAAGTTGGGGAGGGGACTACTTTGCAAAATCTGAATTTAAACCAAGGGTGTTTAAGCTAAAATGGAAACTAAAAAGGGACTGAATGACAAAAAAGTATCTCCTTGGGTCTGCCCTATTTGCTTGCCTATAAAGGCATCTCTTCCTTGTCATTCAAGGAGGGTTCAGAAATAAGAGGAGAACAATTCAGAAAAAAAAACAGCTAAAATTTCATAAAAAATCACTGTTCCATTGAAATTCTTCTGTGATTTCTGAGGTTCTCAATTTCTGACTCATCTGGGAAAAAATGGATTGAGTTTGGGCTGTTGAGATATGGATTTGACTTAGTTGAGCTATACATGAGTTGTATGGTAACGTTTGATTCCAAGTTAATTTTATGGTTATTTGTTGTATTCTGGGTTCAAATGGCTTCAGAACTTCCAGATGCTGGGAGTTCTGTTGAAAAACTGTAAAGCTCAATGCAACTGCTTGAGAGCTATCTTTGGATTGTATTTACCCTGTTAAAGTCAGTACTTAAATTCTGCCCCCCTGTCATCAGTATTTGCATGCACGAATAGTGTTTGCTTTAGACTTGTGATTTAACTCTGTGATATCGGGAGCCTATTTCCCCCAATGAGTATATTGTTTACTTTTAGCTTGGGATTGTTAAATTCATTTGGAAAATCAGAACCGTTTGAGCACGAGTGTAGGGTTGTTTGTAAATGGGAGTTATTTTATCATATATTGCATAAGCTTAATATCGTTAGTCTAGTTACTGAACTTTTCTTTTAGCTGCAGGCTCTTCTTTTGATTTGGGCTTTATGTTGAGCCCAATTACATTCTCATGTCATGTTCAAACTATTGGCAATTGGTTGTTAGGCACATAGCTAGCCTAAATTCTGTTAATAATCAAACATGGATTCCACTTCTAATAATCCTTTAGCTTTCAAATTGCAAAGTAGTTTGGTTTGAAATTAAACCAGAAGTTCAAGTGGTCTTTTAATAAATTAACTGGATTATTAATATGATTTCGACGTGAGTCATATTATGCGAGTTATAATAGTAGCCCTCCATAGTTAGTTCAAGTTCTTAAATGCATGACCCTCTACTAAATTTTTATGATTTAGATATAAATAGAAAATGTTCGTAGTTTGCTTTAGGACCGTTTAATATACCATTGCGATTGTGGATACGTCCGCGTAACATGATTGCACATTCTAAAGGTAACTCGAGGGATGCGTTCGCGCAACTTCAACCAATTTTTCTTAAATAAATAAACAAAGCGTTATTAATTATGGACACGTTCGCGTGACATGATTTTTGACGCACCAAAGGAAAAGAGTATACGTACGCATAACTCAATTCTTTAATTACGAATAATCAAGTGATTTAAAAGCGGTTAATAGATAAATGCACATAGGTCCTAAAAATGAATATTTAAACAATTTAAGCCAAGTATAAATTGCTAAGCGACCGTGCTAGAACCACGGAATTCGGGAGTGCCTAACACCTTCTCCCGGGTTAACAGAATTCCTTACCCGGATTTCTGGTTCGCAGACTACAATACAGAGTCAATCCTTTCTTCGACTCGGGATTTGAACCGGTGACTTGGGACGCCATAAATTATCCCAAGTGGCGACTCTGAATCTTTAAATAAACAAATCCCGTTTCGATTGTCCTTTAATTGGAAAAACTCCCTTATATTTATACCCTTTACGAGGTGTGAGTAAAAAGGAGGTGTGACAGTTGTTGTTGTTGTTCTGTATATATACACATTATGTATTTGATATACATAAATTATACAAATTTTATACACTCTTTCGGCTATCAAATGTAAATAGTTTCTGGCGCGGACTAAAACTGAAAAAAGCCTCAATGACCAATAGTTGTACATCTACCACCTTCTGAAAAAGCTATTCTATGACTCGCCACTACTTAATGACTGACATTAAGCAAGTTCCTTCTTTCACGAATATGAGATAGATAGACAACTATAAGACTAAGGGGTCGTTTGGTAGGAGGTATTAGAAAAAAGAATGCAAGCATTAACTCTATGCATTACTAATACATTGTTTGGTACATTTTTTTAACCTATGTATAATTAATACTTGTATTAACTATACATCATACTTGGTATTATCCTATATATAAGTAATGCATAGAAAACCATGGCATTAGTAATACCAAGGCTATTAATGCATGTATTAGTATGGTTAAAGACAAAATTATCCTTAAAGTCCCTTGAAGCTAGAGAATATGGAGGGCATATTTGTAAACAAGTATTTTTCTTAAAAATTATGTAATGCATTATAATTTTAATACACCACACCAAACAGTAGATAAGAAATAATATCTGCATAACTAATGCTTGCATTACTAACACATGCATTACTAATACACCTTATTCCGCACTATTCTTATACACCCTACCAAAGGACCCCTAAGGGAATGTGAAGCGCGAAAGACCGAATTCAAAAATACTGGCCAATCATAACGAAGAGGGTGAAAGACCACCACAAAGATACCTAAGGGGAAACAAGATGAGATGTTAAGATGTCAGCCTAAATTTCTCAAATCCAATAACATAATCCTAGTTTTATGAGTGCAAGTATTTCAAACTCCTACTATAAAATCCATAAACTCGAGCACAATCAAACCACAAGTCGGTTCAGTTCATATTTTAGGAAAATCAACGGTTAAATGTTTTCAAAAAGTCACGGAGTTAGGGCTGTAGCTATGAGTGCTACAGAGGGTCTAACGAGAGGAATGGAAGTGATTGATACAGGAGCTCCTATAAGTGTTTCGGTCGGGGGAGCGACTCTGGGACGAATTTTTAACGTGCTCGGAGAACCTGTTGATAATTTAGGGCCTGTAGATACTAGTACAACGTCTCCTATTCATAGATCTGCTCCATTGTGTGGGGTCCTAGTGACACACGATTCAGAAACTCGAAAAGTCATGGATTGGGCCCAACCCCTTTACCCACCTCCATTCAAATACAACTTTGTCTGCAACAAGTTTATGCTACTATCTTACCACTGGACCAAAGTAGCGAGGGCCAGTTACATGGGTGTACATCTACTATTTTCTTAGCCCTAGACAAACCAGGACACATTTCATGCACCAGATAGACCCTTTATAAGGAAGTGATTCATAATTTCTGTCTTCACCATAATTTCGACAAATGATACAATAAAATACGTCATTAATTTAGATCGTAAAATTTGAGTATGGGAAGAAAATAGTCCACTTTCTACTAGATTATGTGGTGTATTTGATAATTTATCTTTAACCTGACTTAACAGGCGGGAATTAAACAAGAAAGCTTCTGCCTTTTTAGCCTTCCCCATATTAACGAATATCAAATATTAGGTAATAAAAGTTACAAATTAACCAAGCATTTGAAATAAAAGTATGTCATGAACATAATTCGATTTCAGTGGCTTAAAATTTGAATACGGAAGTCGTATAAGCATGCAACGAAAAATTAAACTAAGTCAAATTTTATTTTATGAGTTCCCAACATATTAATGGGTCTTTTTGTGTATGTTCCCTTCTACCCTTTTAGTTAATCTATCATTTGCAAAGCTTTGTGCTGATACTGATTAGTTGAGCAAAATATACTATCACAAAGATTGTTGCAAGAATATGCAGTCCCAAATTAAATTAGGAATTACTTTTGTAAACCTGCATACTGTAATATTTAAAAGTCAATATATTTACATATAACAAGAGATGTTAAACAAAGAAAATATAATCAGCTCCACGAATAAGAATAAAGCACATTATAGACATTTATCATATACATGCGTATCATCCCATAAAAAAAGATAAATCGTCAATTGAGAACGTAAATAGATAAGAAAATACTTGAATAAGCTAAGAAAAATATGAATATTGTGCATGCTGTTTAACCAAAAAATAGAATTTCAGTCAAAGCTAGAATTTAGAAGAACACGGGTTACTGATAATCAAAAGAATATGCAAAAGAAAGTAACTTGGGGTAATTAGAGTATAATCAGGAGAAAAACAAGTAAATCAAAGTATATTCCAATAATATCTCTTGTCCCTACAATTGATCAGATACCTCCCTTTTATAGGTATCTTGAAGATATGCGTTTTCCCCAAATCATAATAGGGCTATTATGAATAATTAAAGACATTGAATGCTACGTTACATAATCATTATAATCAATACAAATTCTCTAACGTATCCAGTATTTAATGCCTGTCAAATTCTGTATCTGCGCTCTTTACTATGGTCAGATCCATTCCTTTTAATTCTTGGATATAAATGACTTAAACAGGTATGACCACCTGTGCCTCTTCCTTTGTCCTTGCTCGTTTCTATTGCTGCTCGTGCCTCTTGACTAATTGTAATTCTCTGACTATTTGACCAGTCCACGTATCTCGACACGTCATCTTTATATAAATGTAATTTTTCCCAATACAGATAGTCCCCCCACTTTTCATTTATTCATCAGTTGAATATTTGGGAAGTGGATTTCATTAAAACGAGAATTTTTGTCACCATTAATGCTATGACAAAATTGACGCTTCAATTGTCACTTCCATTTAATACTCTGTACACGTATCAATTTTTCATTGGTTCTGCAGTTTTTGCAGCCTCTTTCAAGGTTTTTACGGTTCCACTGTTTACGAAGTGCCAGTTATCATAATTGTGATCCTTCCTTCACTGCACTTTTACCTTTGGCAGTCGATTATCAATATAAATATAACTTCTTCCCTTGTCTTTTACCTCATAAAGTTTTATTGAACACTTAATTTCTCAATTCTCTGTTTACTTCTTCTTTACATCATTCCTCTTCGCTATGTCTTCACCAAACCCTCACTCTCGAGAAGTCTCCATTGTTGATTCTTTCCCCAATGCCCCTGTTAGGCATAGAAGGGGAGGTAGGCTTCGTAGCTTAGGATCTACTCGAGGTAGTTCGTCTATGCCTTCTTCTAGTTCTGGTCCCTCTTCCAGAACCAGAAGTTCCCTTTCTCACAAATCTTCTTCTAAGAGTAAAGAACCTTCTAAACCATTACGCGAGCCTTTAGTAGAAGAGATATTCCCTACAGAATTATCTTTTTACCACGATAGGGAATCTCTTAGAAACCAGATTGCCGCTTTAGATCGTGTCGATACTTACCTCACTCAAATTACAGAAGTTTTGACTCCTATGGTTCGTAAGGACTGTCATTGGAGTAACGATTTTCCCATTATTATCCCTAATCCGAATCAGAGGATAACTTCTTATTTAACTGGGTTTTCTTTTGTTTACACATACCCTTTTACTTTAGGGTTGAGACCAGCGATTGACCTAGTCATTCTCGAATTTTGCCATTTCTTCAACGTCTGTTTGGGCCAAATTGGTCCGATCATATGGAAGGTTGTTGCCTGTTTAAGGCATTTAGCCACTAAAGCCGAAGTTCCTTTTACTTTCCCCCACTTGATTCATCTTTACTCACCTAGGCTTTTTCGCAATGGTATTTTTACACTAGTAGCCAGGAGTAAGAGGGTTTTGGTGAGTCCCGAAGATGACAAAGACCGCGGCTGGTATGCCCGATTTGTTGTTGCCCCCACTGTTGATTTAGTGGGTGAGGATAATGTTCCCTTCCCTGAGAAGTGAAATTTTGCACGTAAGTCTTTTAACCTTCTCGTACCTTTTTCCTTCAAGTTTGCCAACTTCTCTAATTTTGCTTTTGTTGTTTTTTTAGCTACCATGGGAGTTGTGGGGGATGTTCCCAACTTTCGTGGTTGGGTAGATAAATTGCTGAAGATCGCACCGATGGACGGTAGGTCTTGGAAAATACTTTCTAATCGTTTTGGCTGGAAGGTAAAGACTCATGGTAAAAATGTATATTTTGTGCCTTTCGTGTCTATATTCTCTTTTATTGCTCTAATTTTTATCCTTCTTTTAGTTAGTATTTGCTATTCGAGGAGTTACTGCTGAAGCAGTTGCGGCTTCTCGTGTTTCCTCGGGAACCCGTACTCCTTCAGGAACCCGTATCTCTCTAGAAAGAGCCCGAGAAATAGTTTTGGGTTCTTCTTCTACAAAAAGGAAAGCTGCAAAAGAGGAAGACTCTGAAGAAGAGGGAGATGAGGGCTCCCTGGTGACAAGGCCTCGAGTTAGGAGACGCATCATCTCTGATGACTAAGCTGAAGTGTCGGTTTCTCTTACCGAACCTGTTGAAACTCCAATAATAATTCTTGACGATGACGTCACTCCCTACAATAATCGTGAGTCTATTGACCAACTTTTCATCAGTGGATTTGGTCGTGAAGATGTAGGACCTGTTTTAGATGAAATACCCTTATCTTCTTTTCCAACTCCTGTGCTTGTGGTTCCTTCCTTACCGGCCCCAGCTATTTCCGTTCCTTCTTCTACTGCTTTCACCTCTTCTCCGGCTCCTCCTTTGACTATTCCCCCTCCTATATTTCATCATACAGAAATGGGCTCTTCCAGTAGAAGTGCCGCTATGAGGCAGGTAACTATTGAAGTTCCTGCCGATAGCAGCTTTTTGAGAAAGTCAGGTCAGGCGGATGCATGGTTGGAGCCTTTAATCGGCCCAATTGAAAAAGCCAAGTTGGAGAGTCATAGTTCCCTGACTTTAATGAATGATATTGTACATGCTACTTTGAAGGTACTTTCCTTTTCTTCCTTTTTTGCTTTATAATTCAACTATCTTTGAGGATTCTTACTTCCTTTTCCCCTTTTCAGGCCAACCTTATTGGCACATAAATGATGAAAAGAATCGCCCTCTTGGAGAAGATAGCACGTGACTCTCAGTCGGAAGTAATCAATTGGAAGGAACAATTTGAGATCGCACAGATTGATATAGAAGACTTACAAGAGAGTAAGAGTACCTTAGAGCAGCGAGTGCGGGCTTTAACTTCAGAATTGGCGGTTACAAAAGCTTCTTCAAGCCAAGAAGATAAAGACAAAGAATGTCTCGAGTCCTCCTTCACAGAGCAACTATCTAAAGCTAGTGAAGAGATCAGAGCGTTAAAAGCTCTTTTGGACCAAAAGGAAGTTTACGCTGGGGAGCTCGTGCAAAACTTGACTCAAGCACAAGAGGACCTCAAAATCTCTGCTGATAAAGTGCGTGTTTTAGAATGCTCCCATGCCTCTCTTCAAGCTTCCCACAATGCCGCCTTGGTTGAAAATGAAGAACTAAAGAATGAGATCGCTGCTTGGGAAAAGGATTATGAGATCCTTGAAGAAAAATCTACTGTCGAGACAAGTTGGGAATTTTTGAATTCTCGTCGTGATACCCTACTTGAAGCTGGTCAAGAAAACTTCAACCTGGATTTGGAGTTAGCTAAGATCAACGAAACCATTGAAAAGTCTCAACAAACTCAGGACTTCCCTTCTCCCGTGGCTGAAGCTCCCGTGAATGTTGAAGCTGATATGGGTATCCTAATTCTTTCAAGCCCAATCGAATCTGTTGCTACAAGCCAAATTGAAATCGCATCTGTTGATGTAGCTGCCCAAATTGAACCCACTGCTGTTGATGCTCCTGCTTCGGTTCCTCAAACTTCTCACTGACCGATTTTGAACATTCTAGTGATTTTGCTTTTGTTTTGGAAAACTATAATCAGACCCTTAACTTTATTTGAGGGTTGATTTTGAAGTAGTAAGTCCCCAAGTCTTTTATGGGGCAATCTATATAAACAATCTCGTAGTTTTATGACTAAGTTTGTCCTTAGTCTTAGATTTTTACATATTAAGAAGTTCTTCGTGTTATTATTTAAAACTTCTGTTTTCTTTATTCTTGCCTTAATTTTTAAGGACTTACAGAATAATTTGCATTTTTATTCTTCGAAAATGCTTCTGTTATCCTCATGACTAATTAATTTGAACATGAGTTTTATAAAAGAGGACCCTTTTATATTTCGACACTTAATGAAGTAGACGTCTCTCCTTCATAATGGTGTTAACATACGATAAAAGAAATAGGAACACACATGTTTCTTTGAAATAACTTTGACAAGTTGTTATTGGAACTTATAATACTTTACATGTATTTGAAGTACATCTATAACTTTCTCGTAACTGTTTTTCTTGTAACAGATTTTTACAAAAGAGGAGTAATAGGTACGGGGTTTTTCCTTATAACCCGTTTTAGTATATGCCCTTTACCCTAATATCCTAACTATAATGAGGTTTTGTTTTTTTTTCTCTTTAGCCTCAGCTCGTGGCTCCATCTCGTAACTTTTACTCTGCACTTGACTCTTTTAGGCTTGATTTTCCCTCAATCTTCTTTGCCTTCTTTATACACATGTCTATGTATATTATATAGTCCCCCAAGTGTTTGAGTGTTGAAGTATGAAGCCTCGAGCACTTGATAGTTCCTCTCATTTGGTCCTTTTCCTGGAAAGGAAAAACATACGAGACTCGGAGGGGCAATTATAGATGAAGACTACATACCCCATATTTATTTCTATCAGAATAATTGTAACCCTAGGCCAGGAATTTTAGGTTACTCCGTGTGCCTTACAGGTCGTGACTCATCATTTAGTACGGGATAGCTTTTTGCCTATCATCTAAAATCGTTAGTAAAAGTTTAACAATTCAAAAATGAAATATAAAATGGTTATACCTGACCGTGGGTTTCCCTTAGAAATAGTATCTCTTTAAATGAACAGCATTCCAATGTGAAGGTAGTACCCTGTCATCCATTGTTTCCAGTTCATATGCTCCTTTTCCTGCAACATCATGAACTCTGTAGGGTCATTCCCATGTTGGACTTAATTTTCCTGCGTTAGCTGTTTTTGTAGATTGAAAAACCTTTTTAAGCACGAAGTCCCCAATTTTGAAGAACCTGAGGTGTGCTTTTCTATTGTAGTATTGTTTTATGACCTGCTTTTGTGCTGCCATTCTTATTAGTGCGGCTTCTCTTCTTGCTTCGAGTAAATCTAGATTGACCCGCATCTCCTCGTCATTAGATTCTTGTGTCGCCTGCGTGAATCGGGTACTCGGTTCTCCTATCTCGACTGGAATTAAAACTTCAGTTCCATAAACTAATGAAAACGGTGTTTCTCCCGTACTAGTTTTCGCCATTGTACGATATGCCCATAAAACACCATGTAGCATTTCTGGCCAATTCCCTTTTGACTCTTCTAATCGTTTCTTTAAATTGTTGATAATGACTTTATTTGTTGATTCTGCTTGCCCATTACCCACCGGATGATAAGGCGTAAACGTTATCCTTTTAATTTGCTAACTTTGAAGGAATTCTGTGATCTGAGCTTCTATAAATTGAGGGCCGTTATCATATACGATCTCCTTTGGTACGCCGAATCGACATATGATATTCCGCCAAATAAAATCTCTAACTTCGTTTTCTCGCACCTGTTTGAATGCATTTGCCTCCACCCATTTAGTAAAATAATCAGTGAGAACAAGCAAAAACTTTACCTGTCCTTTTGCTTGTGGTAATGGACCCATGATATCCATTCCCCATTTCATAAATGGCCATAGCGCAATGAACGGATGTAATAATTCCGAAGGTCTATGCATATTGTTACCGTACCTTTGGCATTTATCATATTTGGCCACGAAACCTTCCGCCTCTTCTTCCATTTTCGGCCAGTAATAACCTGCCCTAATTAAGGTTCTTACCAATGATCTTCCACCTGCGTTATTCCCGTAATGCCCCTTGTGTATTTCTCTCATTACATACTCTATTTGCGAAGGTCCAAGGCATCTTGCTAAGGGACCACCAAACATTTTACGATATAGATTGCCTTGTTTTAAGCAGTACCGAGCAGCCTTTCTTCGAAGCGCATAAGCCTTTTTCTTGTTATCAGGGACGGTTCCATACTGCAAAAAAGCAATAATTTCGTTCCTCCAATCCCAGGTTAAGTTATTAAAATTTACCTCATTCACATCAGGATCAAGAACTGAATGAAATAAATGTATCACTAAGGCATTTGCATAAGTTGCCACGTCGGCTGCAGATGCGAGATTAAATAGGGCGTCTGCTTCAAGATTTTCGTCCTTGGGTATTGGTCTAACTTTCCAATTGTGAAATTGTTTTATCAATTCCCGTACCTTTTTCAAGTACTGATGCATCCTTGCTTCCCTGGCTGTATAAGTCCCCAACATCTGATTGACTACGAGTTGTGAATCAATCTTGATTATAATCTGATTTATACCAAGTTCCCATGCCATTTCTAAACCTGCAATCATAGCCTCATATTCTGCCTCATTGTTAGTTATAGAATGACATTTGATAACTTGCCGAATGGTTTCACCCGTAGGTGGTACCAATACGACCCCTAAACCTGCTCCTTTTACGTTAGATAAGCCATTAGTGAATAAAGTCCAAGTTCCTGGGTTAGCTCCATTGAACACCTGCAATTCTTTCTCTACTTCTAACTGCATTCCTTGGTAAAATCAGCCACGAAATCAGCTAATACTTGTGATTTTATAGCAGTTCTAGGTTGGTATGCAATTTCGTATTCACTTAGCTCTATTGCCCACTTAGCTAACCTACCTGATAACTCATGCTTATGTAATATGTTACGTAAAGGGAAAGCGGTTACTACAACGAAAGGATGACACTGAAAGTAAGGTCTTAGCTTTCTAGATGCCATGATAAACGCAAATGCAAGTTTTTCTAACTGAGGATACCTCGTCTCCGCATCTAACAAAGATTTACTTACGTAATATATAGGGGATTGTTTACCTTGTTCTTCTCGGACCAAAACAACGCTTACCGCCACTTCCGGAACAGCAAGGTAAATGAGTAGTTTTTCCCCAGCCTTTGATTTTGCCAGCAAAGGTGGATTTGATAAGTACGTTTTCAGATTCCTAAGTGCTTGTTGACATTCCTCATTCCATTCAAAATGATCCTGCTTCTTAAGGGCTGAGAAGAATTTAAAACACTTCTCTGATGATCTAGAAATGAATCTTCCCAAGGCTGCAATTCTTCTTGTTAATCTTTGAACTTCTTTCTTGTTTGAAAGTATGTCAGGAATTTCCTCAATGGCTTTAATCTGTGTAGGATTCACTTCAATATAGAAACAAGAAAACCCCAAAACTTACCTGAAGCAATGCCAAATGCACATTTTTCGGGATTTAGTTTCATATTAAATTTGTGCAAAATAGAAAATGTGTCAGATTAATGTGATATGTGATCTTTTGAGTACTGAGTTTTAACAAGCATATCATCTATATATACCTCCATGGTCTTTCCTAAATGCTCTTGAAATATTTTGGCAACTAACCTCTGATACGTTGCACCTGCATTCTTTAGACCAAAGGGCATTACTTTATAACAGTAAGTCCCCCTGTCTGTTATGAATGAAGTTTTTTCTTTATCTCCCAGATCCATTTTAATCTGATTATAACCTGAATATGAATCTAAAAAACTTAACAGCTCGTGACCTGCAGTTGCATCAATCAATTGATCTATATGTGGTAGTAGAAAAGAATCTTTAGGGCAGGCTTTGTTAAGTTCAGTGTAACCTACACAAACCCGCCACTTACCGTTCTTCTTTGGAACCACAACAGTGTTAGCTAACCAGTTAGGATACTTTACCTCTCGAATGGAACCAATTTTTAATAATTTTTGGACTTCTTCTTGAATCACCTGATTCTTGAAAGCTCCTTGCTTTCTTTTCTTTTGCTTCACAGGGGGTATGATAGATCTTCATTTAGTTTATGAGTCATCACCTCTGGTGGTATTCCTGTCATGTCAGAGTGGGACCAAGCAAAGTAGTCCATATTAGTTTTCAAAAATTCATTTAACTTACCTTTCATTCCTTGGTCAAGATTGACTCCTACATAGACTTTTTATCAGGCCATTGAGCAAATAACACGACAGGCTCTAATTCCTCTATCGTTGTTTTGATATTTTCATTCTCTTTTGGTTCTTGAATGGTATCAGGCCTTGAGTCTACATCTATTTGCCCTTGTTCAGTCGAGGTTTATGTTGTGAAGTCCTTAACTGCCTTCTGTAATTGCTATTTACCTTCACTTCTCATGCTCGTATTTGCAACGGAGTTGATAGCCCTGTATATATGTTGATCTCCACGAATTTGACATATTCCCCATTGCGATGAAAATTTAATAACTTGATGTAAGGTCGAAGGAACATCATCCATTTCGTGGATCCAGGGTCTCCCAAGAATCATGTTGTAAGCCATCTCCATGTCTACTACCTGGAACTTTGTATCTTTGATGACCTCTTCAGCAAATGGGGCAACTATTACCTCTCCTTTCGTGACAACACTGGAGTTATCAAATCCAGATAGAGTATGTGCCTTTGGTATTACTCTATCTTCAGCTTGCATCTCACGTAATACTCTTACCAAAATAATGTTGACAGAACTACCTGGATCAATCAAAACTCGTTTCACATTAGTATCATGTACAATTAAAGATATTACCAGTGCATCGTTATGAGGGGTTAATACGCCATCTGTATCTGCATCATTGAATGTAATACTGTCTTCCTCTAAAACATGCCGCACCCGTTTTCCTTGGGTAATTGTTACTCTGGAAATTTTGTTAGCTGCAGTATATGATATACCATTGACGTCTTCATCCTCACTTATAACATTAACAGTTCTTTGGGAGAAGGTGGTTTTGGAGGCTCCTGCCTGTTCTTCATGTAAGCCTGCTTGCCTTTCTCACTGAACAACTCAGTAAGATATCCTTGGTTTAATAAATGACCAACTTCACTTTGTAAGAATCCGCAATCTGCTGTTTTATGCCCGTGGTCATTATGAAACTCGCACCAATGGTCAGGGTTGCGCCTGTTTGGATTTGATCTCATTTCCTTTGGCCACCGAACCTTATCTCCCATGCTTCTCAAAACAGCCACGAGCTTAAAGGTGCTGACATTGAAGTTATAACCACCGAATCTTGCTTTTAAATTTCTATCATCATCTCGTGACTCTTTATTGCTTCGCTCGTTCCTGAATTTTGATGAAGGACCTAATTCTCTGTTTCTTGATCTATGATCGTACCTTTGATTATCCTTCTTTGACCGTGAGTCTTTTCCCGAAGGTCCCATATAAGGCTCGTACCTGTTTTTACCAGACCTTTTTTTGGTCTCCGCTCGTTTCGAACTTATCTTTTCTTCTTTTTGGAATTATGGAATAGTATCTTCCTCAATCCTCAACTTCGTGCTACACCTGTTATAAACATCATTCCACGTTGTAGCTGGGAATTCTCGAAGGCTTTCCTTAAGTCTCCTTGTAGCTTCCGAACTCTTTTCATTCAAATTACTTGTGACAGCTATCGCTGCCCAGTTGTCAGGTACGCGTGGCAATGTCATTCTTTTACATTGAAATCTGTCCACGAATTCTCTAAGCAGTTCAGAGTCCCCTTGCTTGATTTTAAAAATATCCTCCATTCTGTTCTCTACTTTTTGAGCTTCCGAGTGTGCTTTGATGAAAGAATTTACAAGCTCAGCAAAAGAATTTATAGAATTTTCGGGTAAAAGAGAATACCATATTAACGCTCCTTTGGTGAGTGTTTCACCAATGTTTTTGACTAAAACTGATTCAATCTCCTGCTTAGTCAAATCGTTGCCTTTTACACCCATTGTGAACGCAGTCACGTGATCTCGTGGGTCTGTTGTTCCATCATACTTTGAAATATCAGGCATTTTGAACTTTTTTGGTATTGGGAGTGGAGCAGCACTTGGCTTCCAGGGTGGTTGTGAATATCTATCCATATCTACCCTTTTGATTATGGGCGGCACCCCGGGTATATTCTCTATGCGCTCACTTTGCTCCTTGAGCTGTTTTTGCAAGGTTAGTACTAAATTTTGTAAATCAGAATTAATTACATTACCTGGTTCTCTCTCTTGTGATTTACTGGGAGTTCCACCGCTACCTGAATTAACAAGCCCAGAACGAGGGTTTTCCACAGTATTATTATTTGGAGTAGGTGTGGGTGTTGCAGCAGGTAACTAGTTAACGAGTGCCTCAACAGCTTTGTTGACCTGAGCAACAATTAACTTCTACAAAGCTTCATCAACAGCTTCAGCATTTTCAAATTGAGCATACTCGTTTATTTGAGACCCATCAGGAGTACCCTCACGAGATTGCCGTGGAGAGTCTTGCGGAGTAGGAACTTGAATGTTAATATTCTGTGGACCTCCCTGACTTTGTTGGTTCTCTTGGTTTCCTGGGGTGTTGTCATTGTTATTCGACATAATTGATGCAACAAGGAAGGTTAAGTGAAAAGAAAATAGATTATCAGATTCCCGGTAATGGAACCAATTTGTTTAACCAAAAAATAGAATTTAGAAGAACACGGGTTACTGATAATCAAAAGAATATGCAAAGGAAAGTAACTTGGGGTAATTAGAGTATAATCAGGAGAAAAATAAGTAAATCAAAGTATATTCCGATAATATCTCTTGTCCCTACAATTGATCAGATACCTCCCTTTTATAGGTATCTTGAAGATATGCGTTTTCCCCAAATCATAATAAGGTTATTATGAATAATTAAAGACATTGAATGCTACGTTACATAATTATTATAATCAATACAAATTCTCTAACGTATCCAGTATTTAATGCCTGTCAAATTCTGTATCTGTGCTCTTTACTATGGTGAGATCCATTCCTTTTAATTCTTGGATATAAATGACTTAAAAAGGTATGGCCACCCGTGCCTCTTCCTTTGTCCTTGCTCGTTTCTATTGGTGCTCGTGCCTCTTGACTAATTGTAATTCTCTGACTATTTGACTAGTCCACATATCTCGACACGTCATCTTTATATAAATGTAATTTTTTCCCAATACACATGCGGCTTGATTGAGTCCCGGAAGAAGAATGATATTCAATCTGTCTTCAAATCCTAAAGAAAGAAATGACATTTTCAATCATTTCTCATAATTCACTAAACGTTAACATTCTAATATTAAGGGAAAGATACACACACAAAAGGCAAGAGTCTAAGTCAATAGAGGAGCAAAACTTTCCGTTTGGATGGAGTGTTACTTGTGTTTGGACATGAGTCTGGCACACTTGAGCAAAGGTGCTCATCGCATGGACATTGAATGAGTCCATAACATCTATAAAACTAAAACACAACGGAATATCTACCAACATTTTCTGGCTCAATGATCACAATCTTTTATTAAGATAAAGTCAATGCAATAAACAGGGGCGGATTTATAGGTATATACACAGGGGACGTGAATTCATGGTATTTCTGTTAGAACTAAATATTTTATGTATATATTTTTTAGAATTTGTCTAGTATTATCTACTGGCACTCATGCTCCAAAGAGGCTAATAATGTACTTTGTTGAATGTTGAGTTATTTACCTAGAGGACTAGGGATCAAATCTCACTTAATACTTCTTTTTTTTCCCTCCTTTTTAGTAGTGCACCCATATTATAAAAATCTTAGATCCGCCTTTGACAATAAGTAGATGTAAAGCAATTAATGGCTGGGGTCTATAAAGCCAACTAGGAAATTTGCCGTTCGATAAACGCCATTAATTTTAAAAGAAATATTTATTTTTAAATGTTAGTATGAAATAGATAATTTTTCAATTCTGTGAATAATAAAATTAATTCTACATATTGATAAGATAGCAATATAAAAATTCCTGTAGAATTAGAGCTTAAATGAAATAAATACTTGATTTTTGTTCTTTTTGCTTTCATTAGATAGTGAAAATAATCTTACATAAGTTCTCTTCAATTCAAGTAGAGGAAAATGAAATGAAAAATATAAAACCAAAAGTAAGGGAAAAAAGAGTTTCTATTCCGTTTCCTTTTTTATTTTTTTACTTCTTTTTTCCTTCTCTATCTATTCCTTAGTTTCTCTCAATTTTGAACCCAATTACAGACGTTCCCTTTTTCCTTTGCGATTAAGTTTGGGGAAGTTACACACTTTTGTAGCTCGACTAAAAATATTAACAGTCCCTAAAACATTAATGTGGAATATTAATGGAATCAGTTCGTGGGTACTGGTTTACAATACAGAATATGAAATGTTGGAGTAATAATAATGAAGACTTTTATTGCTAGAATAGTAAAAAGAAAGATGGAAAGTCTTTATGCGAAATGTAAGAAAAATATTGAAATTTGCAAAATTAAGTAAAGTTGACTTCGGTCAATGTTTTGGTAAACGAACCCGGACCCGTAAATTGACAGTCCCGTAGGATCCGTAGTAAAATATGGGACTTGGACATATGCCTGGAATCGAATTCCGAGGTCCCTAACCCGAGAAATGAATTTTTGAAGAAAATTGTTTGTTGGAAAATATAAGGATTTTTAGAAATGGAATAATGTGTGATCTCGTTGGTATTGAGCTCGTATCTTGGTTCCGAAGCCTGGTACATGTTTGATATGGTATTTAAGTCGTGTCTGTAAAATTTGGTGAGAAACGGAAGAGATTTGATGTAATTCGGACCCTTGGTTGAGAAAATAGAAACTTTGAACTATCTTGAGAATTTCATGAGTTTTGGTGTTAAATTCGTTGTTTAAAATGTTATTTTGGCGATTTGATCGCATGAGCAAGTCTGTGTGATATTTTTAGACTTGTGTGCATGCTCGGTTTGGAACCCCGAGGGCTCGAGTGAGTTTTGGACAGGCCGCGGGGTGTTTTGGACCTAGGAAAATATTACCGGTATGCTTCAGCTATTGCAGGTCTTGCGAGATCAGGCATCACAATTGCAAGCCCTGCAGGGTCCGCATTTGTGAGCCTTTCATCGCAAATGCGATCAGAAGTCTAGTTCGCAAATGCGAACAAACCTTCGCAAATGCGAAGGGAGTCTGGAGGGAACTGATAGCAAATGTGATCATTTGATTGCAATTGTGAGGTCTGTGATCGCAAATGCGACACTTTCCTTGCATTTGCAAAGACAGCAGGAATTGTGAAAACTTCGCAATTGCGACATCTGCAACTGAGTAAAAGGGTTTTGGACGAGATTTTTCATTCATTATTCAAATTTTCAAAACCTAAACTCCAAGAGGAGATTTTCCTAGAGTAAGTTCTTCCCCAAATCATAGGTAAATAATTTTTAACTTATTTCTTCCAATCTATTTCATCTTTTTACAAGATTTCATCCTAGAATCTAGGGTTTTTCATGGGAAATTAGGGTGTTTTTGGGTAGAATTTAGGAATTTCAAAATTTGGAGATTTAGACCTCAAATTGAGGTCGGATTTCAAAACCAATTGCATATTTGGGCTAGTAGGTGAATGGATAATCGGATTTTTGTCCGAACTTCGAGTTTTGACCGAGTAGGCATGGGGTCAGTTTTTGACTTTTTGGAAAAAATATTGAGAAATCTATAATTAAGCATGAGAATTAAGTTCTTTAGCATTTATTGATGTTATTAAGTTAATTATGACTAGATACAAGCGGATTAGAAGTGAAACCGAGAGGTAAAGCGGTAATTGAGGTTTGATTTTTGGCTGTAGAATCGAGATAAGTGTTTGGTTTAACCTTATCTTGAGGGAATAAGTATTGTTGTCTTATTTTCTACGTGTTTAGTTGTTGAGTACGACGGATAGGTGTGGTGACGAGTATCTATATGTTGTTGTTAGGTCATAGCATGCAAATGAGTCTCATACTTGTGACCATTATGTCTCTTATCACATATTGTTCATGCTTAAGCTAGTTACTTTTCATGTTGAACAAGTTTGGTTATATTTTCTTGTTATTGGGTAATTGTTGAGTATTGACTCAAGTTGAGACTTATATTGTGAATTTAACTGTTGAAACGAGATTGGTTATAGTTGATTCCCTTACCAGGATATTATTGTTTGTATTGTTTGGGTGAGGAAGAGTGTAAATCACGAAGGGTGATGCCGTGCACGATATTGTGAGTGAGTGTTAATGCATGAAGAGTGATACCGTGCCATGTTCTATGAGTGTTAATACACGAAGGGTGATACCGTTCCATATTCTGTGAGTGTTAATGCATGAAAGGTGATGTCGTGCTATTATTATGAGAGAGTAAAAGCACGAAGGGTGATGCCGTGCCATTTTCTATTGATTCTTATGGTGAGGACGGGAGTAAATGCATGAAGGATGATGCCCTGCATATGTTATTATGTTATTATTTATGTTGGCTCAGACTATGAAGTTATTTTACTTCTTTACTGTTTACTGTCATAATTTGATATTCCCCTCAGCATGTTTCCCCTTTTCCGTCTTTATTCGTTAAATTTCTGTTATTATTGTTTCTCGTATATGATTTAACTGTACAGGTTTATATTGCTATCGTATCCTATCCTTGTCACTACTTCGCCGAGGTTAAGCTCGACACTTACCAGTATATGGGGTCAGTTGTACTGATACTGCACTCTGCACTTTCTGTGCAGATTTTGCTGCTGGACCTTGTGAGTAGAGTTTAGGTTGCCGTCTTCAGTCCACGAGAGACCTAAAGTAGATCTACTGGCGTTCCCAGACCCTGGAGTCCCCTTCTTCCCTATTTTGGATTTCCTTTCTCTTTCTATTTTGATAACATATATATTTCTTTTAAACCTATGTTTGTAGAATTTCTTAGATGTTTGTGGATTGCGACACCAGATCATTGGGGTAGTCATGTACTAGAATTGTTGAACTGGTATAACACTTCCGCACTTCATCTCTGTTTGGCTTTAGATATTATTTATTTCTCTTCTGGTTAATAATTAGCGTGATAAAACTATATTTGTTGGCTTGTCCAGCTTTCAAGAGTAGGCGTCATCACGATCCCAAGGGTGGGAAATCCGGGTCGTGACAAGTTGGTATCAGAACACTAGGTTGCTTAGGTCTCACAATTCATGAACAAGCTAGGTAGAATCTGAGGGATCGGTACGGAGACGTCTGTGCTTATCCCACAGAGGCTACAGAGTTTAGTAATAACTTCACATATATTTTTCTCTGTCGTGCGATTTGACTTCTCAATGCTAATTGAACTTCTACTCTATTCTTTCGCAGATGGCGAGGACACGTACCGCTTCATCCGCTGATCAATAGCCTGAGCCCCCAATGACATCTCGTACAAGAGGCAGAGGACGAGGCCGTGCTATAAGCCGAGGTAGGGGAAGGACTCAGCCTAGAGCTCGAGCAGCACCACCAGCAGCGGAGTCTTAGGTGGAGTTCGACGATGAGGTCCTGGATCAGACTGTTCCAGCAGGGCCAGCTCAGGTTCCAGAGGGGTTCATCGCCACCCCGGTACTCCAGGATGCTCTGGTTCGTCTAATGGGGCTTATGGAGAGTGTCGCTCAGGCATGCATACTTCCTGTAGCACCAGCCGTCTCTTAGGCTGGGGGAGGAGAACAGACTCCTGCTACTTGAACTCTGGAGTAGATGGCTCCCCAGTTCCATACTCCAGCAGCTCAGCCAGTTGTTGCGGCTTAGGCCGCTGGTGGATCATCTATGTCTTCTGAGGCTTTGTTGAGGTTGGATAAGTTCACCAAGCTTTTCCCGGCTCATTACAGTAGGGCAGCTTCTGAGGACCCGCAAGATTATCTTGACCGCTGCCATGAGGTGTTACGGAATATGGGGATAGTAGAGACCAATGGGGTTTTGCTGTATTCCAGATGATAGGGTCCGCCAAGAGATGATGGAATGATTTTTTGTTGACCAGACCAACTGGATCGCCTGTATTGACTTGGGATCAGTTCTTTTAGTTATTTCTCGAGAAGTTCCTTCCTATCACTCAGAGAGAGGACGATCGCAGGCGGCTCGAGCATCTTTAGCAGGGTTCTATGACTGTCACTCAATATGAGACTAGGTTTGTTGATTTGGCTTGTCATGCTCTTCTTATACTCCTCACCGAGAGAGAGAGAGAGAGAGTGTGTGGAGATTCATTGAAGGACTCGCTCAGCCTATCATATTATAGATGGCTAAGGAGATGGGTAGTGAGATTTCTTTTCAGGATGCGGCCAATGTGGCCCGGCGAGTTGAGAGAGTTCTAGCTCAGGGGAGTGGTCAAGGGTCTGGCAAGAGGCCCCGTCATTCTGGTAGGTTCAGTGGTGCCTCGTCTGAAGGCAGGTATTCTTTTGGTAGGGGCCATCCTCCCAGGCCGTATCATTCAACACTTCAGGCTTCTCATGGTGCTTCAGGTGGTCGTGGTTCTCATATGCAGTATTTTGATCAGCTACCCTCTAGTGCATCACCAGCTCCCATCAGTGCACCTCCGCTCTAGAGTTTTCAGGGTGGTTACTCAGGCTGTTAGGGTCAGTTTCAGGGTCAGCAGTCCTAGCAGCCGAGGACTTGTTATACTTGTGGAGATCCGAGGCACGTTGCTAGATTTTGCCCTCGAGCATCGAGTAGTTCTCAGCATCAGGGTTCTCGTGCTGTAGTTCCGGCACCTGGTGTTCCACATCCTGCTCAACCAGCTAGAGGTAGGGTTCAGACAGCTAGAGGTAGAGGTCGAGGTATTAGAGGTGGAGGTCAGACCGCTAGAGGTGGAGGCCAGCCAACAGTAGGCCGTCCTAGGGATGTAGTTCAGAGTGGTGGGGCCCAGCCCCGATGTTATGCTTTCCCAGCAAGGCCTGAGGCTGAGGCATCCGATGTCATTATCACAGGTACGATTTCAGTTTGCAGTAGAGATGCTTCAGTTCTATTTGATCCAGGGTCTATATACTCCTATATGTCATCTTATTTTGCTTCATATTTGGTTGTGCCTCGTGATTCTTTGAGTGCTCCTGTATATTTGTCCATACCGGTGGGTGATTCTATTGTTGTAGATCATGTCTATTGTTCATGTATGGTTGTTATTGGGGGTCATGAGACTAGTGTACATCTCCTACTTGTCGATATGGTGGATCTCGATGTTATTTTAGGGATGGATTGGATGTCACCTTATCATGCCATATTGGATTGTCACGCCAAAACTGTGACCTTAGCATTACCAGGGTTTCTTCGATTAGAGTGGAGAGGGACTCCTGGTCATTCTACCAGCAGGGTCATTTCTTATATGAAGGCTCGTCGTATGGTCAGGAAGGGGTGTTTGGATTATTTGGCTTATGTTCGCGATTTTGGTGCAGAGGGTCCTTCCATGGATTCCGTACCAATTGTTCATGAGTTTCTAGAGGTATTTCCTACAGACCTACCGAGGATGCCACCCGATAGGGATATTGACTTTTGTATTGATGTGGCTCTAGGCACTCAGCCCATTTCCATTCTGCCATACCGTATGGCCCTGCTACAGTTGAAACAATTGAAGGAACAGTTGCAAGATTTGCTGGATAAGGGCTTTATTAGACCTAGGGTCTTACCCTGGGGTGCGACAGTGTTGTTTGTTAAGAAGATCGGCAGGTGAACAAAGTCACCATCAAGAACAAGTATCCATTGCCGAGGATTGATGATATATTTGATCAACTTCAGGGTGCCAAAGTGTTTTTGAAGATTGTTTTGAGGTCTGGCTACCATCAGTTGAGGATTAGGGCATCTGATGTTCCTAAGATAGTTTTTCGCACTCGGTATGGGCATTATGATTTTCTAGTGATGTCATTTGGGTTGACAAATACCCCAACAACATTCATGGATTTGACGAACCGAGTGTTCAAGCTCTATCTGGATTCCTTTGTGATTGTTTTCATTGATGATATCTTGATCTACTCTCGTAGCCGAGAGGAGCAAGAGCATCATCTTCGAGTCGTTCTCCAGACTCTGAGAGACAACCATTTATATGCTAAATTTTCGAAATGTGAGTTTTGGTTGAGTTCAGTAGCATTCCTACGTCACGTCGTATCAGTAGAGGGTATTCAGGTGGATCCTAAGAAGATTGAGGCAATTAGGGACTGGCCTAGACCCACATCAACTACAGACATCCAGAGTTTCTTGGGTTTGGCAGGCTACTATAGTCGGTTTGTAGAGGGGTTTTCATCCATAGCAGCCCCGATGACTAGATTGACCCAGAAGGGTGCCCCATTCAGGTGGTCGAATGAGTGTGAGGCGAGCTTTCAGAAGCTCAAGACAAATTTGACCACGACACCGGTGTTGGTATTGCCCACAAGTTCAGGTCCATATACAGTGTATTTTAACGCATCTCGAATAGGGCTTGGTGCGGTGTTGATGCAGAATGGCAAGGTTATTGCATATTCTTCACGGCAATTGAAGATTCATGAGAAGAATTATTCAGTTCATGATTTGGAGCTAGCAGCCATTGTTCACACACTGAAGATTTGGAGGCATTATTTATATGGCGTGTCATGTGAGGTGTTCGCGGATCACAAGAGTTTGCAATACTTGTTCAAGCAGAAGGAGCTAAATTTGAAGCAGAGGAGGTGGTTGGAGCTATTGAAAGACTATGATATCACCATCTTGTATCATCCTGGGAAGACCAATGTAGTTGCCGATGCTTTGAGTAGGAAGTCAGCCAGTTTGGGCAGCCTTGCGTATATTCCAGTTGGTGAGAGACCGCTTGCTTTTGATATCAAACATTTTCGTGAGGTTGGATATTTCTAAGACCAGCCGTGTTCTAGCTTGCACAGTCGCTCGTTCTTCATTATTTGAGCGTATCTGAGATCGACAGTATGATGATCCTCATTTGCTTGTCCTTAGAGACACAGTGCGGCATGGAGGTGCCAAGAAGGTTACAGTTGGAGATGATGGAGTTTTGAGGATGCAGGGTCGAGTTTGCGTGCCTAATGTGGATGGACTTTGTGAGTTGATTCTAGAGGAGGCCCATAGTTCCCAGTATTATATTCAACCGGGCACCGCCAAGATGTGATGAAGAAGGAGAATGTTGCGTACGTAGCTCGGTGTTTGATTTGTCAGCAGGTAAAGTACGAGCATTAGAGACCGGGTGGCTTGCTTTAGAAGATTGAGATTCCTGAGTGGAAGTGGGAACGTATCACTATGGACTTCGTTGTTGGACTCCCACAGATTCAAAGGAAGTTCGATGCAGTGTGGGTTATTGTGGATAGGCTGACTAAGTCAGCGCATTTCATTCCTGTGGCAGTTTCCTATTCTTTGGAGCAGTTGGCAGAGATCTATATCCGTAAGATTGTTCGCCTTTATGGTGTGCCCGTGTCTATCATTTCTGATCGAGGTACGCAGTTTACCTCGCATTTCTAGAGGGCAGTGCAGTGTGAGTTGGGTACGTGGGTCGAGTTGAGCACAGCGTTTCATCCTCAGACGGACGGGCAGTCCAAGCGTACTATTCAAATTTTTGAGGATATGCTCCGAGCATGTGTTATTGACTTTAGATGTCCTTGGGATCAGTTCTTGCCGTTAGGGAGTTTGACTACAACAAGAGTTATTAGTCGAGCATCCAGATGGCTCCCTATGAGGCATTATATGGTAGACGATTTCGATTTTCGATTGGGTGGTTTAACCGGGGGAGGCTCGGTTGTTGGGTACAGATTTAGTACAAAATGTATTGGATAAGATTAAGATTATTCGGGATAGACTTCGTACAGCTCAGTCCAGGAAAAAAGGTTATGTCAACTGTAAGGTTCTTGATGTGGCATTCATGGTCGGAGAGCGAGCTTCGGGTGTCGCCCATGAAGGGCGTGATGAGATTTGGGAAGAAGGGAAAGCTAAGCCCTAGGTTCATTGGGCCTTTTGAGATCCTTGATCGAGTGGGAGAGGTGTCTTACAGACTTTCGTTGCCGTCGGGTTTATCAGCTGTGCATCCAGTGTTTCATGTGTCCATGCTTTGGAAGTATCACGACGATCCATCCCACGTGTTAGATTTTAGCACTGTCCAGCTGGACAAGGATTTGACCTACGAGGAGGAGCCGGTGGCCATTTTAGACCGGCAGGTTCATCAGTTGAGATCGAAAAGTTACCCTTCGGTTCATGTGCAGTGGAGAGGTCAGCCTGTTGAGGCAGCTACCTGGGAGTCCGAGTCCGATACGTGGAGCCGATATCCCCATCTTGACACTGACTCGGGTACTTTTCTATGTCCGTTCAAGGACAAACGGTTGTTTTAGAGGTGGAGAATGTGATGACCCAAAGGGTCATCTTTTATTTTAGAATCCGAATCCGGGTTCCAAGGCCTTGAAATCCCTATTTTCTTTCTCCTCGATTTGCAAGCGTAGTTTGGGCGCGTTTCCGGAAAGCCTTTATGCGAAATTTAAGAAAAATATTGAAATTTGCCTTTAAAATTGATTAAAGTTGAGTTTGGTCAATGTATTTGGTAAATGGACCTGGACTTGTGATTTGACGGTCCTGTAGGGTCCGTAGTAAAATATGGGACTTGGGCGTATGCCCGGAATTGAATTCTGAGGTCCCTAGCCCGAGAAATGAATTTTCAAAGAAAAATGTTTGTTGGAAAATATAAGAATTTTTAGAAATAGTGTGTGATCTCGTTGGTATCTGGCCCATATCTTGGTTCCAGAGCCTAGTACAGGTTTGATATGGTATTTAAGTCGTGTCTGTGTTATATTGTGAGAAACGAAAGAGATTTGATGTAATTCAGACCCCTGGTTGAGAAAATAGAAATTTTGAGCTATTTTGAGAAATTTATGAGTTTTAGTGTTAAATTCGTTGATTAAAATGTTATTTTGGCTATTTGATTGCACGAGCAAGTCCGTATAATATTTTTAGACTTGTGTGCATGCTTGGTTTGGAGCCCCGAGGGCTCGGGTGAGTTTTGGATAGGCCAATGGGTGTTTTGGACTTAGGAAAATATTGTTGGTATGCTTCAGCTGTTGCAGGCCTCTGATCTCGCAATTGCGAGATCAGGCATCACAATTGCAAGCCCTGTAGGGTCCGCATTTGCGAGCCTTTCATCACAAATGCAATCAGAAGGCTAGGCCAGCATAGTTCGCAAATGCGAACAAACCTTCGCAAATGTGAAGGGACGTGGGAGGGGAACTGATCACAAATGCGATCATTTGATTGCAATTGTGAGGTCTGTGATTGCAAATGCGACACTTTCCTCGCATTTGCAAAGGCATCAGGAATTGTGAAGGCTTCGCAATTGCGATAGCCCTTTCACAACTGCGAGCTTCGCATTTGCGAAGCTTTGGTTGCAATTGCGACATTTGCAGCTGAGTAAAAGGGTCTTGGACGGGATTGTTTATTCATTCTTCAAATTTTCAAAACCTAAACTCCAAGAGGCGATTTTCCTAGAGCAAATTCTTCCCCAAATCATAGGTAAATGATTCTTAACTTATTTCTTCCAATCTATTTCATCTTTTTACAAGATTTCATCCTAGAATCTAGGGTTTTTCATGGGAAATTGGGTGCTTTTGGGTAGAATTTAGGAATTTCGAAATTTGGGGATTTAGACCTCAAATTGAGGCCAGATTTCAAAACCAATTGCATATTTGGGCTCGTGGGTGAATGGGTAATTGGGTTTTTATCCGAACTTTGAGTTTTGACCAAGCGGGCCCGAGGTCGGTTTTTGACTTTTTGGGGAAAATGTTGAGAAATCTATAATTAAGCATGGGAATTGAGTTCTTTAGAATTTATTGATGTTATTAAGTTAATTATGACTAGATACAAGCGGATTGGAAGTGGAACCGAGAGGTAAAGCGGTAATTGAGGCTTGATTTTTGGCCGTGGAATCGAGATAAGTGTTTGGTTTAACCTTAGCTTGAGGGAATAGGTGTTGTTGTCTTATTTGCTACGTGTTTAGTTGTTGAGTACGGCGGATAGGTGTGGTGACGAGTATCTATATGTTGTCGTTGGGTCATAGTATGCAAATGAGTCTTATACTTGTGACCATTGTGTCTCTTATCACGTATTGTTCATGCTTAAGCTGGTTACTTTTCATGTTGAACAAGTTTGGTTATATTTTCTTGTTATTGGGTAATTGTTGAGTATTAACTCAAGTTGAGACTTATATTGTGAATTTAACTGTTGAAACGAGATTGGTTATAGCTGATTCCCTTGCCGAGATATTATTGTTTGTATTGTTTGGGTGAGGAAGAGTGTAAAGCACGAAGGGTGATGCCGTGCACGATATTGTGAGTGAGTGTTAATGCACGAAGGGTGATGCTGTGCTATGTTCTGTGAGTGTTAATGCACGAAGGGTGATGCCGTTCCATATTCTGTATGTGTTAATACACGAAGGGTGATGCCGTGCCATGATTATGAGAGAGTAAAAGCACGAAGGGTGATGCCGTGCCATTTTCTGTTAATTCTTATGGTGAGAAGGAGAGTAAAAGCATGAATGGTGATGCCGTGCACATGTTACTATGTTGTTATTTCTGTTAGTTCAAGGTATGAAGTTATTTTACTTCTTTATTATTTACTGTCATAATTTGATATTCCCCTCAGCATGTTTCCCCTTTCTCGTCTTTATCTGCTAAATTTCTGTTATTATTGTTTCTCGTATATAATTTAACTGCACAGGTTTATATTGCTGTCGTGTCCTAGACTCGTTACTACTTTGACGAGGTTAGGTTCGACACTTACCAGTACATGGGGTCGGTTGTACTGATACTACACTCTGTACTTTCTGTGCAGATTTCGGTGCTGGACCTCATGAGTAGAGTTTGGATTGCTATCTTCTGTCCACGGGAGATCCCAAGGTAGATCTACTGGAGTTCACAGACCTTGGAGTCCCCTTCTTCCCCATTTTGGATTTCCCGTCTCTTTCTATTTTGAGAACAGATGTATTTCTTTTAAACTATGTTTGTAGAATTTCTTAGACATTCGTGGATTGCAACACCAGATCATTGGGGTAGTCATGTACTAGAATTGTTGAACTGTTATAACACTTCCGCACTTTATCTCTGTTTGGCTTTAGCTATTATTTATTTCTGTTTTGGTTAGTAATTAAAGTGATAAAACTGTATTTGTCGGCTTGCCTAGCTTTCAAGAGTAGGCGCTATCACGATCCCGATGGTGGGAAATTCGGGTCGTGACACTATACAACCCAACATTTATTGGAGAGCAAGCTATACAACACCATGCTACTGATATAGAAACGAAAACTGGAAAGGTCAGTTAGACATGTATAAGTTAATTTGCTATTTGGAATCAGACAAAGTGCTCTGTTGGATATTCATTTTCATAACCATTATAATTGTTTGACCAAAAAGTATCTAACTTTTTTCTAAACTAATTAATGATGAAAATAGAGGATAAATCTTAGCCAAGGATAATTAACTCTAGATCTAAACACATTGAATAGGAGAATAAGATATAATCAAGCTTATAAACTTTCAGGGACCATATAAGATATCAAATAAAATAATATGCTTACATTCTTGACATATTGTTCCGTGATGTAAGAGCAAAGAAGGAAAGGAAGGAATGCCATTGATAATTATGATATCTATCATTAGTGATTCAGCAATGACGATTACAAAGATTTGCAACCAAGAGCTAAGCTTTCGCTTTATTGTTGTTAGAGATCTTTTCTTATTCCTCTGTCTCTCCCTCTTGAGGGAGAGAGACCCTTTTCTTGCCTTCTTACCTCCTATATATATTATAAATATTACCCTTTGTCTAACGGTCTTTAGCCAGAATACCCTCTCTCTCAATTATACTTTACATCACTCCCCTTAAGTATTACGACATATATTTTGCCGTACAAGCTTTTTGATGGCTCGATCTCGGCAGTGGCCGAGATACTCATCGTTATTAGGCCTTTTGGGTACGATCACAGCTTAGTCGACCCCTTACCATTCCTTTTAGTGCTAATCCATGTGTGGTCAGATTTTGACCCTTACAATTAGTCCCTCCGCCTGTTGGGGTCACCTTTTGGCAAGCTCGTTGGGCAGACTCTGTTAATTCATAATTTTGGAGAAATCTGAACACTTTATGCGAGGAGCGAGATCCTCTTGGTGAGGTAGCGATGTGACGCTTCGAGAATTGTGTCGGACCATTACGTCACTTCAGAATTGGATCATCACGTCAGTTCAGAATGTCATAAATACTTCTCATGCATTATTATGGTGCACATTTTCTATGTATTGCATCGTTTCCCATGCCCTTTCCATTTTCTAACTGGCGGCTCTTGGTTTTTCCACTCAGGGCATTTACGTCCCCCTATTTCTCATTTGAATGTTACACTTTTCAATTGCTTAAGAAAGAACTTCACAAACTTCTCTTCCTTCTTTAGTCTCTCATATTTCCGCTTCTGCTAGGATTCGATGTGACAATTGTCTTTTTCTTTCATCGCTTTTGTTTCTTTCGATCAAAGAAAACAAATGGCTAGTGCTTCTTCCCACTCTAATAAAGTTGTAGGTGCTCCGGTGACGGAAAATGACACATCCCTACTAGAAGAGGGAGTGGAAATGGTGGAAGACGAGGGGTTGCCGACGGTAGATGAGGTGGTTCCCTGACCGGGGAAGGCGAGGACAGATTTTAACAACCTTGCCAGAGATGAACCGAAGCACGTTCCTTCCACGATGGATGTTGCGGTGATTATAGCATTCAAAGCCAAATGAGAGATCCCCGATCATATTGAAATGGTGCCAGCGGATAAGGATATAATGCATTTATACCGCCCAGGCTACTGCGGGTTTTACGTGTATCCCTTTGTCATTGGATACACGCTTTTCCTTTTTTCCTTGGTGGTGGATTTCTGCCGCTTCTATGAGGTGTGCCCGGCTCATCTCTCTCCGTATGTGTACAAGATCTTCCTCATACTTATCAAGTATGTGGAGCTGGCCGACCGAGGAATTTATCTAGGGTACATACTCCACATATTCGCCCCCATTTTCTTCGGGGTACGATGATTCATATGCGTCATCGAGGAACCAAGAGTTTGGTGGTGAAGATGGATGATAAGGCCAATCGTCGTTTTTGTGACAGCTTCTTTTATGTTCGAACATAGAACGTCATGTCATACCCAATAGGGTTTCCTAAGACCTGGAATTTTGCTCGTGAGTTTTCCTTTCCGTTTACTTTGTCCAATTTTTACGGTCGTCGGTCGTTTCCCTTTAACGACTTCACTAAGGATTTGCTTTTGTTTTTGTAGCCGAGAGACTACCTGCCCCGCTAGTTGCCGATATTCATGAGTGGGTTAGAGTAATTCTCCCCCACACGATGAGGATTCGTGAGTGGGCGCCTTTCCATGAGAAGTTTGGATGCAAGCCTCTTACTAGTGAGTTGGCTCATTGTGGTTTTGGTTTGTTCTCTGCTTCACATTTTCTTTAACCTTGTCGTTATATGATCAGATCCCTCCTTATTGACAGGTCGGAGTGGAGTGAGAGGGATGAGGGCTCCTCCGCTCGCATTCCGTCAATTGGTGCCCTCCGCTCGACCCGCAACAAGAGCTACTGTGGTGAGGGCGTAGAGAGTTTTGCCGCTCAACGGACCGCGCCTGCGGCCGAAGTTGTACAGTTGGAGATTTCTCCTCAATCGGAGACTCCGATCCCCGTAGTCCGTTCAACAGGCGAATCTTCTCACGTCGGTAGTGGAGCGGCCACGTCAAAGACACGAATGGTAGTGTTGGAAGGGGCTTCTCTAGTCAAAACGCCTTTGATGGGCGAACTTGTTTTGGTGGTACAAAAAACCGGCGGTGGTGCCAGTCTGGACATGGATATGACACTCGTTGCGAGCGTTCAAGAGGTTATTGTGGTAGAGGGACGGAGTTTTGAGGTTGCCGTTACTATTTCGGGCGCCCATCAACTTCTCGGCAGAACTGCGCCCTTTCTTCGGCCAATGAGAGGGGGAAGGGCATCATGGTTGAGGATTATGAATTCGACTCCGACATCGACCCTGAAGACATGAGTATATTCGAGGACGGCTTTACTAGGACTGAGGTAAGAGCGAAAGGCCCTTCCCGCATACTTGAAATTCCATCGGATATCAACCTGCTGTAGGAAATGGTGCATTTGGTGCCACAGTTCGATGTACTATACTCCACCGCTGAAAGCGGATATTTTCAGGAGGTCAGCGATTCTAGGTTGTCATGCGGTGTGGCCACGATGGGCCTAAGGGTTAGTTCCCTTTTTGTTTTCTTTGTTTTGTGTCCTTTGCCTTTACTGACTCTTTCTCCTCTCAATTTTTTTAGACTTACATGCTGGAGATTAAGAGCGCTCGTAGGGCTGAGACGCAGGCTGAGATTTTTCTGAAAATGGCCGAGAAGTATTGGCGGTATCGCAACAGGTGCCGTGAGATGCGCGAGCAGCATAGAGCAGGCACTAGTACCCAGTCCGCTAGGGAGCAGTTGGAGAAAAGAGATAAGGAACTGATGCGGTCTATCCGCAGGTGCAATGAGCTTGAAGAGCTACTTCACGACAAAGACGAGGAGCTCGAGGTAGGCAAAGGGGTTGCCGCGGAGTGTGAAGACCTTCAGGCGAAGGATCTGTATTTACGAGCTGAGCTTGAGCAAAATACTGCTAGAGTCAACGCTCTCAATACAAAATGGGCGGAGAAGGTGGCCGAGCTGGAAAAGAAAGTGGCTGAGTTGGAGAGAGCCGAGGGTGCTCGAGTGTCGTCTTTGGCAAGGGCGGCAGTTCTAGAAGACATTATCGCGTCCTCAAGTCTGAGCAGGAATCTGAGAGGGCGACGACTATGATGAAGGAGGCATGGCTCGAGGAGCGGATTGGTGAACTTGATCGGGATGCTTCGAGCTTGGGAGACTGAGTTGTGACTCTTGAAGCCGAGAAGGTGCAGTTATTGGCTCAAGCTCCCCCTCAAAAGTCTGCATCGACTACTATTCCCCGCCGCATGTATGAGCTATGGGTCCATGCTGAGGCCCAATGTGATATATACAAAGGTTTGTGAGAGGCGGGGAGCGTTTCTGAGGCCGCCTTTGAAGATGCTCAGGCGAAGGCATGCGAGGCTCGTATTGCCTGTGGCTACGACCCTATGACATTGAAGGCTGGTGAGAACGTTGATATTGAGGATGGACTTCCTTTTGATGATGATGATGCTGGGGAGAACGGCGGTTGAGATGACGCAGAGTGAAACTTTGTTGCAGCTTTTGTACTATATTTTTTTGTTCTTTTGTTGTTTATTTTCATATTTTTCTTGAGGGCCCATTTTAGCCTTTTGTAAGGCGCGGCTGTTGTGCACATACATTTGAATAAAATAGTTGCTTTGCCTTTGTTTGTGTAGCTTTTGACTTTCTTTCTCCTTTTCCCCTATTTTTTTGTTTATTCTCTCTTGGGGTGAAGATATTCGGATTTCTCCATGACGAGTCCCTGATCTTTTAACTTAGGAATTCGAATGAGGGCGGATCTAGTTTGTTTGATCCAGGAGAGGTCAGATTTCGTTGTGTGAGTTTGAATGAAGTCACTTTGGATCTGCAAGTTCGGGCGAGGTTGACTTTTGATTTTCCAACTTGGGCGGAATCAACCTTGATTTGTATATTCGAACGAGGTCAAAGTTAGACTTGCCAACTTGGGCGAAATTAGTTTTGACTTGTATATTCGAGTGGGGTCGAATTTATACTTACCAATTTGGGCGAAGTCAATTTTGCCTTATATATTTGAGCGAGGTCGAACTTGGAGTTGCCAACTTGGGTAAAGTCAATTTTTCATGGCGTTTTTAGCGATGGCAGCGGCGAGCTCATGTGAAATTGAACTATGGACTGTTATGAGTTCGATGGGGTCAAACATTGATTTGTTGATTTGGGTGGGCGAATTTTTACTTCCACTCGGTGATGGCCGATGGCCATAAGGGTGTGAATTTGAGCAGGTTGAAATTGTAACCCATTGTAAGTTCGAGTGCGGTCGAACTTTTCTTTCATTTGGCGATGCATGATGGCCGTAAGGGTGTTAATTCGGGCGAGGTCGAATTGTAACCCATTTGGCAATGTCAGATGGCCGTAAGGGTGTTAATTCGAGCGAGGTCGAATTGTAACCCGTTTGGCAATAGCAGATGGCCGTAGGGGTGTTAATTCGAGCGAGTTTGAATCATAACCCGTTTGGTGATGCTAGATGACCGTACGGGTGTTAATTAGAGCGAGGTCGAATTGTAACCCGTTTGGTGATGATAGATGGACGTAGGGGGTGTTAATTCAAGTGAGGTCAAATCATAACCCATTTGGCGATGGCAGATGGCCGTAGGGGTGTTAATTCGATCGAGGTCAAATCATAACCTGTTTGCCGATGGCCGTAGGGGTGTTAATTCGAGCGAAGTCGAATTATAACCTATTTGGTGATGGTCGTAGGGGTGTTAATTCGAGCGAGGTCAAATTGTAATCTGTTGTTAGTTCAAGCAAAGTCGAATTTTATTTTCTTGGCGATGTGCAGGTTTGGAGGGAAGGTGAGATTTGTTCATTGCAGTACTTATATTGAAGAACATTACTCGTTACCGTATTGTTTACGTATGCATCGGTGTGACTCCTGGTTTGCTTAATTTTGCTTTCATTGGAGAGTACTGTGCGTCGCGGTGAGTCCCGGTTTGTTTAATTTTGCTTTCATTGGAGAGTACTGTGCGTCATTGCATAGTTTGTATGTGCCGGTGGAGTCCCGGTTTATCGGGTGCCATCGTTGCGCATCCTGGAGAGGCCGTTGGCAAGACGGACGATGAAATTATTGCTTGGATTACTGGGCACCAAGATTTTCGAGCCCATGCTTGGCCGGTGTTAGGGAGACTATATGTTTCATGGACCCGTTGCTCAGCCCCCAGTTCAGGAGATTGTTTCTTAATAATGTCGGCCTATTCTGAGCCATTTCCGTTATTTGTATTACGGTACATCGCAGAGGGCTTTGCTCGGTCATTGCTTGCGAGATGGTACGGTATGAAACATTTTCCTAGTTTGTTTGGTGGCGTTTGTTCCTTGTTCGTGTACCTATGAGAATGCTCGTGTTCCTCCTTTGAGCCAAAAAGAGTATGATAAGTTAAATACAAACGAAATTGCCTGTTACCTTGGCCTGGTTAGTCAGTGAAGGGGGAAAGGCGCTGTAGGGTCACTCGCTTCGCGCCGTGCTCAAGTGAGGATTTCAGATTTGGCAGCCGCATTTGGCTTCGTCGTTAGTCGCATCTAGGCTTTCATGGGTTGGACTTACTTTGCCCGTTGGGATCTCGAGGCCGATTCCCGATCCGATCCCGTCCGATATGCACAAACAATAAAGGAAACATGTCATACTTTGTTCATAAATCACATAGTGCGTATGGGTACGAAAATAAGGCAGGATACACCCGTTATTTCAAAGAATCACACAGTAGGCTATCATCCCTTCCT
This sequence comes from Nicotiana sylvestris, assembly GCF_000393655.2. Lineage (NCBI taxonomy): Eukaryota > Viridiplantae > Streptophyta > Magnoliopsida > Solanales > Solanaceae > Nicotiana > Nicotiana sylvestris. The sequence continues at coordinate 72,873,170 of NC_091062.1, forward strand.
AAGAGGTGGGAGTATAGGCCGGTAGATAAGGTAAATACGTCAAATAGGATTGCGGTCATGCTAAGTTCATAGTGACCGTGATCCTACTTTGAACATACATATGACGGTTCAAACCCATCGGTACAGATGAGGTGTGGGTTTTGCATAGACATCGGACATAATTTCGATTTCATATAGAGATCTGACCCAGATTGGTTTGGTTATCTCAAAAGCTTATCTATCACTTTTTCGAGTTGGTGTTTATACCAAGATGGTAAGATTATGATAGCCTGGAAGTAATACTTGGCTGGTTTTAGATCTAAAGGAAACTAAAAATTTGGCTAAGAAATCCCCACAGACGGCGCCAAATTGTTTGACCAAAAAGTATCTAACTTTTTGCTAAACTAATTAATGATGAAATTAGAGGATAAATCTTAGCCAATGATAATTAACTCTAGATCTAAGCACATTAAATAAGAGAATAAGATATAATCAAGCTTATAAACTTTCTGGAACTATATAAGATATCAAATATAAATGATGGGCTTACATTCTTGACATATTGTTCCGTGATGTAAGAGGAAATAAGGAAAGGAAGGAATGCCATTGATAACTACGAGATCTATCTTTAGTGATTCAACAATGACGATTACAAAGATTTGCAATCAAGATCTAAGCTTTCGCTTTATTGTTGTTAAAGATCTTTTCCTATTCCTCTGAGAGGCCCTTTTCTTGCCTTCTTACCTTACATATATTATAAATATTTCTCTTTGTCCAACGGTCTTTATCAAGAATACCCTCTCTCTCGATCATACTTTACATCGCTCCCCTTAAGTATTACGACATATAATTTTCCTCACAAGCTTTCTGATGGCTCGATCTCGACAGTGGCCGAGATACTCATCGTTATTACGCCTTGTGGGTACGACCACAGCTTAGTCGACCCCTTACCATTCCTTTTAGCACTAATCCACGTGTGGTCAGATTTTGACTCATATAGTTAGTCCCTCCTCCCATTGCGGTCCCTAGCTCGTGATCAATATAACTCTACTTTCACAATTAACATCAAATCTTACACACTTGACATTTTGCTTTTTCTTCCCATCCTTGCATTAGAGGAAAATATCCATCATTCAGATATTGATTCCCAATATGAGGCATACACTTAGGCCTACTTAAGATATAATACACCTCAGTATTAATACCTCTACTTTTAGCAGAGTGCGTTAAGTTTACGATGAGATCACCATATATTCAAAAACCTTCTTTTGGAGACAATGAAAAACTGATGATTGTGGTTTTGACATGATTTATTGTATAATACTGTCACGACCCAATTCCATTATAGGCCGTGGTGGCACCCAACACCGTTGTTAGGCAAGCCAACACTAATCAATCTAGTGGTTTCTCGATTTAAATAAGATTATTTAGTGAATAACATTTTCCTCATTGTTAAAAGATTTAGAAATTCGCAGATGAAAAATAATTAAACGAAAGCAAATGAGTGCAACTCGTAATCTTAAAATAAATCCAAAAGCATAAGTCTACTAGTGTGTGCCAAGACCTGGTGTCACAAGTGTATGAGCATTCTAGTAGAATATACAAAACAATACTAGTCTACTATCTAAAATGTAATAGACAGAAAAGTATAACAAAAGGAAGACTTTGGCTACTGTAGTACGGCTCAGAAGGGCAGCTCACTGTGTAGTCTCGAAGTGGGGATCAAATATGCACGTCGAACTGGTAACCAGATGCACCTACCTCAGATCCTGTACAATTGAAGTACAGAAGTGCAGCGTGAGTACCTAAACAATATGTACCCAGTAAGTATCTAGTCTAACCTCGAAGAAGTAGTGACGAGGGGTCGACTCTGACACATACTAAAGGCCAACAATATGATAATATGAATATCTGATTAAAACATTATATGTAGAGATGACAATAAAACTCAGAATAAGAGATAACTAAACAATCCTTTCACCATATTAAAGAACTGAATCATTTCCTTCATTTAAAACAAATAATCTCTCAAACAAATGAATTAATACCAATTATGAAAGGGACTTCCAGTCCTATTATCACGCACGAATTCTGCCAAGGACGTACATCCCAATCCAATATATAAATATAAATTGCGCACTGCAGAGGTTCGAACGGCACGAACCATAAATGTATCTATTAACCTGCTGAGGCGAACGACCCGCTCTCATGAGAGTAGTGGAAAGAATCACCCCGCTCGCGGAATATACTTGCGACACGGTTAAATATAAATTTATCAATAAATCATAACCTTTCTCGATTCTTTTCGAATAAAGGAAATTCAACTTGAAGCTTTTGAAATTTTAAAATCCTCAACTTAGTTCCATTCGATACAATTAACAAGTAAAATCAGATAATGGTGTCCACAAAGAATGGTATATGCCTAAAACTACTCGGACATAAACATGAATAGTAGCTACTTACGAACTCCCGTCACTTAGTACGTACGTAGCCCCCACAAATAACAACACATATTAATTAAGTTCATCTATGGGGTAAATTCCCTCTTACAAGGTTAGAAAAGAGACTTACCTTGTCTCAAGGCCTACTTCCCGATTCAAGAATGTGCTCAAACCTCCAAATATGGTGCCAAACGACTCAAAACTAGTCAAACATTATATAAATTAATCAATTTATATTCAAAAGTCCATATCCCTATTATCAAAGTGATTACCCAATCCTAAATGCAAGATTCCTAAAATTCACTCCCAGCCCCACGTGCCCGGATTCTAGAAATATTCGAAGAAAGTTGTTACCCATAACCTCATGAACTCAAATATATGATTTTCACCAAATTCCCTAACAAATTTCGTGGTTAAATCTCATTTTTATGAAAAACCTAGGTTTTCCATCTAACCCATGAATTCCACAATTTTTCATGTTATAATCTACCCATAAACTATATATTAAACTCACATTAGGTAGAAATTAATTACCTTCAAAAGATAGGTCGAAATCCACTCCTTAAAAGCTCTCAAATCGCCCTAGAGTGATGGAAATGTGTTATAAATAGCCTAAGTCCCATATTAAATGAATCTCACTACCTCCAGCGATTCCGCACCTGCGGTGCCTTGGCTGCATCTACGGTCCTGCACCTATGGTGTCTGATCCGCTTTTGCAGAACTCTTTGAGTCCAACGTGGGCCGCTTCTGCGAGCGGTAGACCGCTTCTACGGTCCCGCTTGTGCGGCCATAGAGTCGTTTCTGCGCCCAGCTCCGCATTTGCGCCCTTCCCTTTCGCACTTGTGCATTCGCGGGTGCGCACAAATCTCCGCACCTGCAGTCCCTTGCCAAATGCTCTAGAACTGCTTCTATATCTAATTCCTCGCACCTGCGAGCTCGCACCTATGGCTAGCCAAGCGCATGTGCAATTATGACAGTAGTTGTAGCTTCAGCTCTTCCTCCAACTTTCCAACTTGGTCCGAGCTTCGTCCGATTGACACTCGGGGCCCCCGGGGTCCTGCCCGAACATACCAACAAGTTTGGAATCATAAAATGGAATCACTCAAACTCTCGAAACGCCCGAAACAACATTAAAACTAAGAATCATACCCCAAAACCAATTGAATCAAACTTATGAACTTCAAGTTCTTCAATTTACTTCCAATGCACCGAAACGTACTTAAATTACTCGGAATGACGCCAAATTTTGCGTGCAAGTCTTAAATAACATTACGAAACTATTCCCGGTTTTAGAATTCTATTTGGAGCTCGATATCACCAAAACCTGCTCCAAACCAAATTTAAAGAACTAAACCCTTCAAGAACCAACTTTCACTATTAGGCGCCAAAACGCTCCCGAGTCATTCAAAACCCGTTTCGAACATAAGCCCAAGTCCAAAATCATCATATGAACCTATTGGAACCGTCAAATCCCGATTCCAAGGTCGTTTACTCAAAATATCGACCGAAGTCAAACTTGGCCTTTTAAGCCAACCTTAAGGAACCAAGTGATCTGATTTCAACCCGAACCCTTCCAAAACCCGAACTAACTATACCTATAAGTTATAAAATAGTAAAAGCACATACGGGAAGTTTTATTTAGGAGAACATGGTTTAAAAAGCAAAATGACCGGTTAGATCGTTACAAATACCAAGTTATATCATAGCATTAGAGGACGAAATGAAGAAGAGAGATCAAAAGGACAAGTATTAGATGGAATTTGAACATGCAGAGTATGGTTATTTATGCCATTGATGAACCGAGCAAAGTTTTTGCGCTTATTAGGACAAATGACAAGGTATATCACCAGCAGTTAAAAGAGACATCATGCTATCTCCATCATCAGTTTCCTGATTCTTCAAATAGTCAACATCTCCAACATAGTCTGTAATAATTGTCAAGTCTCTTATGAACCCGTCTGCTTCAACAGTAAATCTGATGAATGAGAACAAACAAATCATTTTCGGCCTCAAAAATAGGAAATATTTAATAAAATTTTGATTTTTGAATAAGTTGGAAACAAAGTTAACAATGTCTACCCTTCTTTGGGATCAAAAACACCACAAGAGATGGCCATTCACCCCGTTCCACCATGTTCTTGCATAGATGCAAAGATTCTATATCATCTTTTGGTAACACCTGTTGGGTTTTGTTATTAATAATAAAAGAGGTGTGAATGAAAAATGGTGGGAAAAGAAATGGAGGGAAGTGAAATTTTGAATTAGTTCACTTTACTAATGCACTTTGTCCCTCATTGGAAGAAGGAAAGAAAATCTTTGTGTATAAATATAGAAGCTCATCTTCTAGCTCTTAAAGAGTTAAGAAGAAGTGGTGCCTCGCGCCGTCGTCCTCATCACTCGCTCAGCTCGACTTCAGCTTCGGATTCAAATTCGGATTCAGATGAATTCAGATTCGGTCAATTGATATGATTGATTGATAATTTTTTGGACCAAATTCATTTCCATTTCCATTATTCAACATTTTCTTTTCTAAATATATTTAGCATTGGAAGATCGCGAAATCATTTTCCTGCATTAGAAGAGCGCGGAATTATTTCGCGACCAACAGCTGAAACGTTCCATTCAATAGCTAAATAGACACCTTATCATTGAACATGCACCTTTGCACCTGTTGGGACTCAACCTTGCTGGCTATAAATAGAGAGGTTTAGTCTCATTTTCACTACCGAAAAAATATGAAATCACTCCCCTTGAACTTCCGCATTCTGCATTGTTTTTCCAAAACAAAAAACGTAAGCATTTTCTGTAATTTTCTCCACCATTTGAGTTCGCCGAAATTATGTGATTTGAAGTGCCGCTATCACAGAATAGTTATTCCGTTCTATCCGGGGAGGAATTAATCCGCAACCTTGGGCATTGTGAGGGGTTTAAATTTCTTAAGGAAACACAAAAAACTTGTGGGCTCGGAATTTTCTGCTTTCGTTATTAAAACTAATGTGTGATCATTTACTGATTTTGAATACAGAGTTCTAACAAGCTTAAGGAATTTAACGTTTTATTTCTGTATTCAATCTTACTTTCTGCTTTGGGAGACTAAAATCTTATTGATTTTCTACTCCTACTTTGGAGATAAATCTTCGGATTTTCTACTCCAGTTTGAGATTAAAGTCTTTGTGACTTTCTACTCAATCCGAGATATAAAAACTCGGTTGTTCGTATTTGGTTTGAAGATACAAAAACTTCAAACCAATGTATTTGGTTTGATTGAGGGACTTTTCAAACTCAATGTAATTGCCATTGATATGAATAAAATTTCAGATTCTTCTTACTTGCTTGAGTCAAATAATTTATGGCATGAACGTTTAAGCCACGTCAACTTCAAAACTTTGCGAAAAATGATTAATTTGGAAGTATTGCCTAAGTTTGAATGCAATAGCTCGAAATGTCAAATATGTGTAGAATCAAAGTATTTAAGCATCCTTATAAGTCAGTTGAAAGGAATTCAAATCCTTTAGACTTAATTCACACAGATATTTGCGACATGAAGTCAATACCATCTCGCGGTGGGAAAAAATATTTCATAACTTTATTGATGATAGTACTAGATATTGCTATATTTACTTACTCAATAGTAAAGATGAAGCAATTCATGCATTCAAGCAATACAAAAATGAAGTTGAAACGCAACTAAACAAAAAGATCAAAATGATAAGAAGTTATAAGGATCGCGAATATGAATCTCTTTTTGAAGAAATATGTTTGGAAAATGGCATTATCCACCAAACTACTGCCCCTTACTCATCGCAATCTAATGGAATTGCGAAAAGAAAGAATAGAATATTAAAGGAGATGATGAACACCTTGTTAATATTTTCTGGTTTACCTCAGAACTTGTAGGGGGGAGCTATTCTTACAGCTAATCAAATACTAAATCGAGTTCCCCATAGCAAAACGCAATCCATTCCATATGAGAAATGGAAAGGAAGGAAACCCAACTTAAAATAAAGTATGGGGGTGTTTGGCTAAAGTACAAGTTCCTAAACCTAAAAGGGTAAATATTGGACCAAAACCGCTGATTGCATTTTCATAGGATATGCAACAAATAGTAAGGAATATCATTTTCTGATTCATAAATCAGGAAATCCCGACATTCATATTAATACGGTAATTGAATCAGACAATGCTGAATTCTTTGAGAATATTTATCCGTATAAAATGGAATGTGAGTCGTCTAATGAAAAATCTATGCAACCTCGGGAAGAAACAAAGGAAAGTACTTTTGATGAGGATAATCCAAAACGTAGTATACGTCAAAGGATAGCTACTTCCTTTGGACCAGATTTTCGGGCATTCTTGTTGGAAAATGAGCCTCAAACATTCAAAGAAGCAATATCTTCCTCGGAAGCACAATATTAGAAAGAGGCAGTCAATAGTGAGATAGAATCCATATTAAGTAATCATATTTGGGAACTGGTTGATCTTCCTCCGGGAAATAAACCTTTGGGTTCTAAATGGATTTTCAAGAAGAAAATAAAATCTGATGGTACTATTGACAAATATAAGGCAAGATTAGTTGTTAAAGGGTTTAGACAATGAGAATGTCTTGATTACTTTGACACATACTCGCTGGTAACAAGGATTACATCTATCCGGGTGTTAATAGCGTTAGCCGCCGTGTATGGCCTTCAAATCCATCAGATGGATATAAAAACAACCTTCTTAAATTGAGATTTAGAGGAAGAAATCTAGATAGAACAACCTGAAGGGTTTGTAGTTTCCGCAAAAGAAAAGAAGGTGTGTCGACTTGTTAAGTCACTTTACGGACAAAAACAAGCACCAAAACAATGGCATGCAAAATTTGACCAAGCAATATTGTCAAATGGTTTCAAGATCAATGAGTGTGACAAATGTGTTTACATTAAGAATACTCCAAATCAAATAGTTATTGTTTGCTTATATGTGGATGATATGTTGATAATGAGTAATGACATTGCTAACATAAATACTACTAAGCACATGCTTACTAGTAAGTTTGATATGAAAGACTTAGGAGTTGCCGATTTAATTTTGGGAATTAAGATTCTTTAGACTACTCAAGGTATAGCTTTGTCTCAATCTCATTATATTAAAATGATTCTTGAAAAGTTCAAATATTTGGACTTTAAAGAAGCAAAAACGCCAATTGATTTAAACCATACTCTTGTAAAGAACAAAGGTCAAAGCAATTCTCAATTGGAATATGCTCGAGTGTTGGGAAGTTTGATGTACATGATGAATTGTACACGACTTGATATAGCTTGTGCAATAAGCAAGCTTAGTCGATACACAAGTAATCCCAACCAAGCTCATTGGATAGCAACGAAATGAGTTTTGGGATATTTGAAATATACTCAAGACTATGCATTGTATTACAATAATTATCCCGCAGTTATTGAGGGATATAGTGATGCAAATTGGATCAATGGAAATAAAATACACAAGTGGATATGTTTTTACCATTGGTGGAGGAGCAATATCTTGGAAGTCGTCCAAAAAGACATGCATCGCTCGCTCTACAATGGAGTTTGAGTTTATAGCTTTAGAAAAGGCCGGTGAAGAAGCTGTATGGCTCCAGAATTTCTTAGAAGACATTCCATTTTGGCCCAATCCTTTGGCACCTATATGCATACATTGCGACAGTCAAGCAGCAATAGGAAGGTCTTGGAGTGTTATGTATAATGGGAAATCTCGTCACATTCGATGAAGACATAATACCGTTAGACAACTACTCTCTAGGGGAATTATCACAATTGACTATGTGTCACGCCCCAACTTCGGGAGGCGCGATCGGCGCTCAATAGAGTGAACCCAACTGAGCAAGACTTATAAACCGCCATCTACCCAACTCGATAGGAATAAGGAAGCCATGCTTACCTTTATTTAAACTAGGAAAGATAGTACATTTAACATCTTAATTCATTTTATATCACAACATTTAAATCGTGGTTAAACTTCCAAGGTTCCATACAAGTTATAGTGTAGAAGAAAGCAAGAGTACAAGGTTACAACATGGTCCATTGACCTATCCAATACCCATACATAACCCACACAAAGGTCTATGGAGCCTCTAAGGATACAAAAGACGTGGTAACAATGCCGGCAACAAGGCCCCGACTATACCTCAAAAGTGAAAGTCCAAAATAAAAAGATGTACAATATAACCCCTTGAAGGAGAAAGGGGCTCACCAAGACTTTGAGAAGAAGGTACTCCGCTATGCGCGATCGGCACTATCCGCAATGGAGCCACCTACATTCAAAAAAAATGTAGCGCCCCCGGCAAAAGGGACGTTAGTGCCATCGAATAGCACTAGTATGTATAACTAAACACAATTTTACTAGAAAGAACTATCAAGAAAGTACAAGTAAATCACATGAGTAAATCAACTATGCAATTCATTCAATCCTTCATATAATTTCCAAAACTTAGTTTGGGGCATTTCTTTCATATCTTCATCACTGTTCTCAATACCACCGCTATCTTGAGCGGAGTCCGATCACGACCCGACCGGCTAGGTTGCCTCATTGGAGGCATATATCTTAATCACTATTTCATTCCCTTATCCGAAATTCAATATCAGCATATTACCACCATGTGTGCGGCATGGTGTCCGACCACGACCCGATCGGCTAGGCCGCCTTATCTAGGCGTTGTTCCCTTCTCATTAGTCATCACATCTGAATCTTTATCATTTCCTTGGCACTCAGGGCCACCATTATCACATCGTTTTCCATTTTCAGTATTCATCTTGCATGTTGTGATCATAGGCATATACAAAAGTATTCAAGTTGCAGTACAGGTAAGTGGGCACATAGCTAGCATGAATAATTCTCAGTTTCTATCTTGGCTTATAGGCTAAGCATTTTAACACATAATTGTATTCTTCATACTTCTCTAATTATCAAGAATGGTACATTACTCACATGGAGGCACATCCTTCACGTATATGTGTAGTTAATTGCAAATCAATTAATGCACAATAACAATCAATACATTAACCAATTCAAATCTTACCACACTTTCGTAAACGCCAGCGGAGCTCAATTTTTAATAAAAGGGGGTTTTAGCCATACATAACTCGTTTAAGCTTTCCTTAATTTACTACGATGTTCCGGAAATTCTAGCAATCCCAATCTACTTGAGACATAACAAAATTGAACACAATTTAGGAAGGTATTCATGGTTTCAGCTCATTTGAGCATTTTATCAAATACTAGTTGAGCATCTTGATTTCAAATCTCATTTACAAGGTTTCCTTCATTTTCCAACCCAATCTTTACGTATTTATGTTCAACAATCTTCCCACAAACGTAATTCGTACATTCATGTATACATAATACTATTGCACCCAAGAATCATACTCCAATAACCCATCTCACAATCTCTACAACACCAACACAACCTAGGTTAGGCACCTATGGCTTCCAATCACCATCCCATGAGTTCTAATGTATATATCATATATAAATAATCACCATAGAGTAGTTAGAGATGTTAGACATACCTCTTGTAGTAAGAATTTTGAGAATCCCCACTTGTAGAGTTCTTGATCAATTTAGGGATTTGGATGGGAATCTATGGATTTTCAAGATGAATCCTTGTTAATATAAGTGTTTAGGAGTAGTAATCAACTCAAAATACTCCAAAAACATTACCTTGGATCATAGGAGGGAAGTATGGGACGGATTCCCTTTGATAAAACAAGCCCTAGCTCAAAGAAATGACTTAGGGGCACTCCATACCCGGTCTTGGGGTATTTATAGGGCTGTTGGGCATGCGGCCGCGGTCAAACCGCGCCGGGATGCGGTGGGGGCGGTCTTACCGCGGTTTGCCGCGCTCGGAGGCAGAAACACCCAGTTTTCCCGCGGTCGCGCGTCTGACACAGATCCTGTAAAATGGTCATAACTTTCTGTATACACCTCCAAATGACGAACGGTTGGGAACTAGACTCAAAGAGATTTAATTTGATAGTTTTTGCATCACACAAAACTTTATATAACTAGAGATATGCTTGTCCAAAGTGAGGTCTTGTGCGCATTCACTTACAACTTTAGCCTATTATGAAAGTTTTCCAACTTGGCTTAGACTTAGGCCTCTCCTTAGACCCAAAACCACTTATAATATAACTTATACACTTATTAACTTATCTAATTAATATCCATTATATCATGAACTCTCACTTGCACACAAGATAAAATAATTAGCCTATCTTGGCACCACAAAATCTTAGATTACTTAGCAAAATTTCTGGGGCTTTACACTATGTAAAGTCAAAATATAATGTATCGGATCCGCTTACATAAGGCCTACCTAGAGAGGCGGTTGAGAAGTCATCAAAGGGAATGGGACTATGGCCGAGGACAAATCACTATGGCGGTAACTCTACCTAGAAGACTAGAGATCCCAAGATCTAGGTTCAAGGAGATCAAACAAAGTTATTAGTGATGGTTCAACATTGTTAAATAAAATTTTGGTCCATTCTCATGATGCAGACAATGTTCAGTACCAAGGATAAAGCATTAGGACTTTTTAATGGTTCTAAGTTTCATACGGGATATATTAAATAGTGTATCTACGGGATAACACATTTAGGAATCACCTATATAAGTGTGAAGTGTAAGCCGCTTCAAGGAGAATGTTGTAAGGCCAGTTCTCTATGCCCTTACGAAACCAGGTGGTGTTCATGGCTAAAACAAACACAACAATGAGAACCAAAGACGGGTAAGGGTTGATTGTGTGACTATGGCTTTCTAGGTATACACCAAAGTTCGACGATTCAAAGATATCAAATCTACCGATTGATCGAGTATATCCGACATATGTTCATTACGGAAAGTTCAAAGAAAAACCTACTTATCCAGATGTGGTTAATCCTTACTTGTGAATCACACACAGTTTTTCATGCATATTTGTTTCGGATAGCCATTCCCCATTCATGTGTGGGATTGTTGAGTTTAGTTATTAAGAACAAAAGTGGTGTGAATGGAAAATTGTGGAAAAATAAATGGAGGGAAGTGAAATTTTGAATTAGTTCACTTTACTAATGCACTTTATCCCTCATTGGAAGAAGGAAAGAAATTCTTTGTGTATAAATATAGAAGCTCATCTTCTAGCTCTTAAAGAGTTAAGAAGAAGCGGTGCCTCGCGTCGTTGTCATCGTCGCTCGCTCGGCTCGGCTTCGGATTTGGATTTGGATTTGGATTTGGATTTGGTCAATTAATATGATTGATTGATAATTTTTTGGACCAAATTTATTTCCTTTTCCATTATTTAACATTTTCTTTTCTAAATATTTTTTGCGTTGGAAGATCGCGAAATCATTTTCGCACATTGGAAGATTGCGGAATTATTTCACGACCAACAACTGAAACGTTCCATTCAATAGCTGAATAGACACCTTATCATTGAACATGCACCTTTGCACCTGTTGGGACTCAACCTTGCTGGCTATAAATACAGAGGTTTGGCCACATTTTCACTATCGAAAAAAATCTGAAATCACTCCCCTCGAACTTCTGCATTCTGCATTGTTTTTCCAAAACCAAATTTGTGTGATTTGTGACCACGTGATTTTTGCCCCACATGTATTACTCCAACAAATTCATAAACGAAATAATTTCTGTCATGTTTGCAATTTTGGGGATTTTCGTGGCATTTTCTGGTAATTGTTTGCATTTGTCTATGCATTTTTATTTTTTATTTAATTAATGAAAATTACAGAAAATATGTTGCATTCGCATTTAGGTTTTAATTTTACATTTTTAGATTTAATTGACAAATTATTTTATAAAAATAGGAAAAATCACAAAAATAGTTTATTTTGCACTTTTTATTTTTATTTTTGAATTTTAGTAGTTTTTTCCTTTAATTTGGTTTCTAAATTATTTGTAGTAACAATTATTAGGGATAATTAATTTAATATGGTAGGTTAATTCAGTTTGAAAATTATTATTAATTAATCTAGGATTTATTTTGATTTTGGGAAAAGAAAGGAATTGTGAATTGAAAAGGAAAAAGAAAGAATGAAAAAAATCTGGGCTCAAAACCGATTTAATTGTCCCAGCCCAAACCATACCCGGTCCAAACCCTATTTCTCTGGAACTCTCGAAACGACGTAGTATGGAAAGGATACTACATCGTTTTGAGTTAATAAGTGGCACTTCAATCTGGGCCATTCGTTTTACCTCATCCAAGGATACTACATCGTTTCCCCCATTCAATTAAAAGTGTCCGAATTTTATAACATTGACCTAATATCCAATGTTAGGTCATCTTCTTCACTGTCATCTCCCACCACCACCGTTGCCACCGGAAATCGCCATGCGGTGGCGCTTGACTTCCAAACTTGGCCAAAATTGCACCAGATGCTCCTCTCAACCCCCTCTTCAAGAATATCCACATTTTACATTTCCAATCCCACCCAAAATACTCAAATCAGTGAAACCCTAGGGCGCCGCCATGAGTTCCTCCGCCGTGCCCAGCGACGCCACCACCCTTTCCCCACCAAATCAACACCCAACGACCACCTCATCCCCTTCATCCCAAATATCTGTCTAGCTTCCTCAGAATCCCCTCAAAAGCTTTCGAGTTTCAAATGTAAGCTTCAGGTCCTAGGTTTAAAATCAGAAGACCCACATGAAAATCATCCTTCCAAGATCCTTGGCCTGTTTCACCTCGAGATGATGTTTTCCGTCCGTTCATCACAAAGAATAGACGATTTATATCATCTCAAGGTCAAAACAGAGTTGTTCATTATGTTCAAGCCCAAACTAGTAAGTTTTCCTTTATTTTTCTTGTTTGTTTTATGTTCTTCGTCCATAATTTGAATTACTAGTTATAGGTTTATGATTTTTTGTTATAATCACATGGTTCATTTTTGCGTCCGTCACTTGCTGTTGTTTATGTGACTTTTCTTATTTTACCTGATTTAGTTGCTTCCGTTCATTATGTTAATTGTTTGTCTTGAACTGTTTGTTTTAGCTATTCTTCTTTAGTATGATTCGAGTTCTTTTGCCTTTAGTTGGGAATTCAGATTAGTAAACAGGGATTTGGGTTTTGTTTTGAAAGCAGTAGGCCCATTTGAACTGGGTCACTTGGCCCAGACCATGGTCTGACAAACTTAAGTAATTTTGAGGGTATTCAGAGGTATATTGGGTGGTCCAATAAAAGAAATCTTATAGTAACTGAAATTGGAAACTCCTAGAACCTTCTAGATGGGGTTCCAATTAGAATTTCAGGGACTTAGTAGTGTAACTTGGGCAACAAGCTAATAAATAAGGGACTAAACAGTTAAATACTGAAAATAAAAGAGGGACTGAAAATGTAAAGTAAAAAATCTGAAAGAGCCCCAATTTATGCCTATAAAAGACAATCTCTACTGCCTTGTTTCACAAGTTTTGAAGGCTGAAAACTCAAAAAAAAACCAAAGTTTGAAATTTGAGAGTGTGACAGTTCCTTCTAGATCTTAAAATCTTCTAAAAACCAAAAAAATAATACAAAAACTCCAAAAAATACTATTCCATTGAAGTTTTCCTTAGATTAATTTCGAGTTTCAGCTGTTAATTCAAATTTCTAGCTTAGATAAGGATATGTTTCTGGCTGCTGAAGTTTTAGAAGTTTTCCTGGGTTTAATTTCGAGTCAGTTTGGGTTCAATCAAGTTTGTTTTGGTTATTTTGTTGGTGTTGTTCCTCTGTCATTCATTCCTGGGCTGTTGTGATGCTGTTTTGAGTCCAAAATTGATCTTGTGTTGTTGGTTTCAACTGCTGATTGTTTGCTTGCCACTGCTGACTCTTTCTTCCTTTTATTTTGCTTCATTTCCAGGTACATAGCTTTATAACTTTGATCATTGTAAGCTGAAACTCGAAGAATGAATCCATATGAAGAATTGAAGCATGAATTTTGTCCAATGCCTTTCCTGACTCGTATTGTAGTTTAATATAATTTTTGTGTATGTGTTACTGAAGTGTTTTGTAGTTTAATTTTGAATGATAGCTGTTGTTAGGGCTCTTAAATCATGGACATTCATCTTAACTTTTAGCTTGAATTGTATAATCATCTGTTAAAGCATGAACTTCCAGCTTAGTCTATTTTAGTTCACATTGTATAATTGCTTAGGATTTATGAACCTCATGAATTGTATATTATTATGTGAGTTTTCAAAAGGATAATGTTCTCCTACAATTAGCAATTAGGTCGTTTGTTTCATATTCGAAAAAAATCAGAATATTTGCTTTACAAAATGCTGATGGTCGAGCTATATGAATAAATGATGGATGATTGATAGGCTAAAATGGTTTGCAATCTTTATGTTTAGAATTAGTTTACTAATCATATTATAAGAATCAGGCCCAATTGGGGCTCAGTGTTAATTACTACCTCTTCATGCCGGATCCCTAGTAGGAACGTTTGTTTGCATCATGTGCATTTTGACTTTGGAGACTCAACACAGGGGTTGGGTCTGTCTAGGACAGGTGCACCCGTAACAAAAAGACCATCCTGATGCATCCAACTTGCTACTTGTGCATTTATTTGCTTCGGACTTGCATGCTGAGTGGCTTGTGGATATTGGGAAAAGTTGAGGAAAAAGAAATAGCAGTATGAGGGCTAAAGAGAGTTAATCGCCTGTTCTGAAAAAAATCAATGTCCAAATAGTGCCGAAACTCTGCTGAATTTTTGAGAAAACGAAAAAAGAGAAGAAAAAAAAAGTTTTATTTACAAAAAAAAAATATAGTTTGTTTAATTTGCCAATGAAATGAAAAAAAAAAAGAAAAAAAAAGTTTTGTTTTCAAAAACAGTTTGTTTTATGTGCCAATGAAATGAAAAATGAAAAAAGAAGGGGTTTTTGTTTTCAAAAATAGTTTTATTTACCAATGAAATAATAAAAAGAGTCTTGTTTTCAAGAATAGTTTGTTTTATCTGCCCGAACTACGCCAGTTTGATTCTCACGGGGTGTGAGATACGTAGGCAACCCCCATCGGGTCCAACTTCCTTTTTGCAAAAATAGCCCGAAACACCAAAAATTTCACTTTAGTTTGAAAACAGTTAGGGTGATGCCATTCTTGTCAGAAATAGCCCGAATGTCCCTAAAAGGGCGCCGGAAGGCTGTTTTTTGCAAGAACAACTGCCTGTGGTCATTTTTCAAGGTTTTCACTGGTTAGTCGACACAACCTTAAATTCTTCGTGTTTGAGGTGCTGAAAGGCCGTATTTGCAAAATCGGATTTTATTTTTGAAAAAAAGAAGAAGGAAAAAGTGTGTCAATTTTGTCCTTGAGTCAAATAGTCTTGATTTTTAACCACCTTAATAAATGTGCAGGATGAGCACAAATCAAAATGAACTTTTCTCAGTCCGTGAAGAGATCCCTTTGGAGCTACATATGTGGTGACATGATTTGGGGACGACAGCTGGAAAGTTGTGACAAAAGCATTGGGCGGTCTTATTGGGCTCTTGAAGGTTAAGCCCAGAAAAGACGTGATTGAGGCCCTGATACCATTTTAGGACCCAACACATAATGTGTTCCACTTTGCGGATTTCGAGTTAACTCCTACGCTAGAAGAGATAGCAGGTTATGCCGGGTTCGAAGGGAATCTTAGAAGTCAGTACCCAGTAGCACCAAGAGCAGTGAACCCTTACAAATTTTTGGACTTGTTAAGCATCAGTCAGGACATCCGAGATGGAAATTTGGCCAAAGGATTTTGTACCTTCTACTTTCTATACCGACGATAAGGGAATCCCCGTGGCTTCGAAACACCGGAAACTGGTCTTACTCACGCTGGAAATCATGACAAGTGGGAGGCTCGGAGAGGATTAGCTTTCATAGTGGCATTCCTGGGTATTTTGGTTTGCCCGACAAAAGACGGGAACATAGAGATGGGGCTAGTAGGGATAGCTGACTTTATAATGAAAAAGGCAAATGGGACTATAGTACCGTTGATCTTGGAAGAAATTTACCGAGCACTCACTCGTTGTCGAGAAGGATAAAAGTTCTTTGAAGGGTGCAATGTGCTGTTACAAATATGGATGGAGGAACACCTTTGCCACCGTCCTAGATACTTGAATTGCGGTATGACTGGCCTCGAGTGCATTGAAAAACATGAAAAGCAAGTAGAGGGTTATGAGTTTTCAGGCGGCACGGAAACATGGCATGTTCATTTGAGATCTTTGACCGCAAATAAGATCGAATGGACATTTGGTTGGCTTTCAGCCGACGAAGTAATCTATATGTCGGCTGAGGTATGTTTTTTGCTGTTGATGGGTCTTCGGAGTATCTAGCCTTATGCTCCGCACAGAGTCTTACGTCAGTTAGGACGATACCAGACCATCCCACACAATGAGGATTTGAGTCGGCAAGTCATTGAGTTAATGCCAAAAGCTGCCTTCCCAGAAGAAAAAGTGTGTCGGGTTTGGCATTAGTGCAGATTCTTAGGGCCTAACACTCAAGTACGAGACCTATCCAGAGGCGAGGTTGAGCCTAGTTATATTGCTTGGTATGGTAAAAGATCCCAAGTTCAACATGAGCATGATAGGCCCGCAAAAAGACCCCATGTCCAGCAATTTACCAACGGAGCTCAGGTGCAATGGGATTGGCTGACCAAAGGAAACGAGTATAGGGCTACCATAAGCAAGTTGGAAAAGCAAGTCAGAGAACTTCAATTCGAGAACAGCTTGTAAGTGGCAGCGGATGAAGGAGAAAAGAAAAAACTCGCCAAAGAAAATGAGGCCCTCCGGGCTCAAATTCAGAAACTGAAAGTAGCGGCAGAAAATCTAGTCCGAAGTGACAAAGATGAAAAGCTCATAGCTAACCTAAGGCAGAAAGTGAGTGACTATAATTTCGATTTGAACAAAGCAGAAAGTGAACTAGCCAAGGCTAAAAAACAATTGGCTAAAAATACAGATGAACGAGTACGCTTGGTTAATCAGTTGAGAGAAAGGTACGACGATGAGGTCGCGGGGTTGAAGAAAAGGGTCATCACCACGGATAACAAAATTATCAAGCAGGCAAAAGACTTCAAGGTTGAAAGGGAACACTGTTATACGGCATTGGCGCAGTTAGAAATAGACTTGTAACAACTTCAAGAACAAAATCATGCGGTTGAACAAACTTTGGAGGCCAGGGCCCAGCAGATTGGGTGTTTGTTACAAGAAAAGGGCGTCATCAGAGAAAGAATTAGAAACATCGCCAACTACATCATTATGAAGTGCCACGTTTGTGAGGATATGACTCACACTACATTCTTTGCAGCAGTGATGACCTTTTTAAACAAATAATGAACGACTTGGGCCGACTTTAAAGGGATCTTGCACATAGGCCCGTAGCGAGACTGAATGATGTCCCGCGGGCACCAGGAGCATTGATGTACTCGTGATTTTTAGTTTGAGTCTGTATTTCCTTTTCTGTCAGAGTCTGTAAGTCATGTTGGGTTTATATTTTCTTTCTGTTTTTGAGTCTGTATTTCTTTGGAGTATGATACCTTAATTTCGGAGTCTGTATTTTGTCTCTGCATCAGAGTCTGTTCGATTTTTGAAATTTGTTAGTATTGAGTCTTTGTAATCGAAGCATCTGTTTTATAAAAACTGAAAATCCCAAAAATGTTTTATTTTACTTTCACACTTATTTTCCAGAACTATGCTCGTTCTGATTTATGCGGGGTCATGATATGTATGCAATCTCCATAGGATTCGACCATAACCAAAAAAAAAAAGGAAAAAAAACAAGAGAGAGGAAGAGAAAGAATGGAAAATAAGAGGAAAAAGAGGAAAGAAACGATGGCGATGAGAGGATGAAGAAAGAAAAAGAAAGAACAAAGAAAAGCAAAGAAAGAGAAAGAGAAAGAAAGTTGCAAGTGATCAAGCCGGGATGACGCAAGCGGTCGAACAAATGCATGATAGAAACGGTTAACTGCTTAGGTGCATTCATCCCTCAAATGTGCGATTACCAACTTGTTGAAAACCTAACCACTAACAATGTTGTTGTTGATGAATTGAGTCCAGACAGGTGGTTAGCTGGTCGGCATTCTGGCAACTCACCCATACAACACCCGATCGAAAGACAGGTCGAATATGGCCAATCAGGAACCAGAAATGAGTATTGTCGACCCATCGAAAGAAGTAGAAGAAATGGACGTTAATGCAATGAGGGAGGAAGTGTATAAGCTAAAGCAACAGATGGCTGAAATGTACCAAGCCTGGGCGAAAGGGCATCCACCTCCAGTCTATCCCGCTAACCCTGCTTATATCCCACCATTGGCTCAACCTCAGGAACCTCCTACTGTGAACTCATCTCCGGCTTTTCCCCTCTACCAACAATGCAAAGGCACCACTTCCCATACATCACAAGCTCCTCCACCTAAACAGGTCCCATACCCGCCTCCACCAGTCACTCCCATTTTTGTGGCACCTCCACCTGCTACCTTACACCGATCCTCCAGTGAACCTCTGTTCCAGACTCATGACAACCAATACTATCCCCCTGAACCTACCTTCAAAGTTCCAGAGCCCTATTCTTACACCCCTCATCTTGACCTCACGGCAGAAACCGAGAAGCCGCCCAAAAACCCTGAGAAGGAGAAGATAATCAGAAAGCTCAAAAGTTTAGAACAATCATTCCGAGACATGAGGGGGTTAGAGGGCCAAGTAAGTGTGGCCTATAAAGACTTATGTCTGTTCCTAGATGTTCAGTTACCGGCCGGGTTCAAGATGCCCAAGTTTGATCTGTACGACGGGCATGACGACCCAGTAGAACATTTAAGGGGATTCTGTAGCAAGATGAGAGGAGCAAGCGGTAGAGATGAACTGTTGATGGCGTATTTCAGCCAAAGTTTGAGTGGATCGGCGTTAGAATGGTACACTAGACAAGACCACAGCAGGTGGTACACATGGGACGATTTGGCCCAAGCCTTCGCCTGTCATTTTCAGTATAATCTCGAAATCATCCTAGACCGTTTGTCATTGACAAAGATCGAGAAGAAGCCCGGTGAGAGTTTTCGAGAATATGGGTTCCGTTGGAGAGAGCAAGCAGCGAGGGTTGACCCCCCGATGAACGAGAGTGAAATGGTTGATTATTTCTTGCAGGCTTTGGAGCCCACTTATTTTGGTCATTTGGTGTCAGCAATGGGCAAGTCCTTTAATGAAGTTGTGAAAATGGGAGGCATGGTTGAAGAGGGACTCAAGTCCAACAAGATCATGAGTTATTCAGCGATCAAAACAACCACCCAGGACATTCAAAATGGTACTGGAGGTGTACTCGGGAAGAAGAAGAAAGAGGATGTTGCGACAATCGAGTTAACAGCTTAGGGTGGATCCAGGAACCTTCCACGATACTACAACCAGCCTCGACCTTATCCCCAGACATACCGCACACTCCATATAGCCCACTACAACACTACTACCCACCGCCAGATCCCCATTTTTCTGTCCATCACGCACAAACCTATACCTAACCTCCCGCTCAAGCACAATGGCGTGCGCCAGCTCCACAAAATCCATACCAAGCTCCACAAAATAACTATCTTCCTCCAAAAGCCTACAGAAACCCTCCTGGAATAGGTTTTCGACCCAATCAAGCCTTTAAGAATGAGAGGTTGCAGAAGCAGAAGACTTTTACTCCATTGGGAGAATCCTATACTAGTCTATTCCACAGGCTGAGACAGTTGGGTATGTTGAATCCGATCGAGGCCAAAATACTGAATCCCCTTCCCAGAAATCTTGACCGCTCGGTGAGTTGTGAGTATTGTTCAGGGGCCCCGGGACATGACACAGAAAAGTGTTGGAAACTGAAAACAGCTGTGCAAAAGCTTATTGATACTCATCGGATTGAGGTGCAGGCCCTAGAAGCACCAAATATCAATCAGAATCCGCTGTCAGCTCACCATGAGACCCATGTGATTGAGTTGATACACAAGGGAGGGGAGCCTAAGAAACCCTCACAGACGGTGATGATGATCCGTTCCAGTGAAACCAGTCCCAAGGAAAAGATAATCAGCGGGAAATTAGTGGTCCAGTTGAAAGAGGTAGACGGCAAGCCGGTTGTGGTAGCTGAGAAAGGGTCGTCAAGTACTGTTGCAGTGAAACTAGAGAAAGCTAAAGTTGTGGTACCATGGGTTACAAGTAAACTGTTTGTGGTCGTGAAGGGTGCTCGCACAAAGCCTGTTATCATAAAACCAGTAACTCAATTACCGATAGTCAACAGCAAGACGGTCCCCTGAAATTATTAACGAGTGACGGTAACTTACCAGGGGAAAGAGGTTAAAGAAGAAGTGTGTGAGACCCATGGTTTGACTCGATCGGGGAGATGCTTTGCCCCCGAAGAGTTGAGGAAAGCTAAGACTTCAAAAGATAACCCAGTGTTGGTGAAGAGAGCTGTGACTGAGGAAGAAGCAGAGGAGTTCTTGAGAAATATGAAAGTGCAGGACTATTCCATTGTGGAGCAGTTGAGGAAAACACCGGCTCAGATCTCGCTGTTATCATTATTGATCCATTCCGACGAGCACCGTCGGGCTTTGATGAAGATCTTGAACGAGGCTCACGTTCCTGACAAAATTTCAGTAAACCACTTGGAAAAGATAGCTAACAAGATATTTAAGGTAAATAGAGTTACTTTTTATGATGATGAGTTGCTCGTGGAGGGTACTGAGCACAATAGAGCTCGCTATCTGACGGTGAAATGCGAAGATTCTGTGGTTACTCGGGTATTGGTTGACAATGGGTCCAGTGCGAACATTTGTCCTCTCTCCACGTTGAACAAGCTGAAAATGGAAGATGAAAGAATTCACAAGAATAGTATTTGCGTTCGGGGATTAGATGGTGAAGGGAAAGATTCAGTCGGGGACATAGTGTTTGAGCTCACCATAGGGCCAGTTGAATTTACTGTGGAATTCCAGGTGCTCGATGTGGCTGTTTCTTACAATCTGCTATTGGGACGACCTTGGATTCATGCTGCCAAGGCAGTCCCGTCTACTCTGCATCAAATGGTCAATTTTGAATGGGATCGACAGGAAATTGTTGTACACGGCGAAGATAATTTGTGTGTGCCCAATGATTCCATTGTTCCGTTCATAGAGGTCGACGATGACAAGGGACCCTGTGTTTATCAGGTTTTCGACACAGTATCGGTAGAGAAAATTCCGGAAGGAAAGTGAGTTCCAACTCCAAAGATGGTTGCGACATCAGTCATGGTAGCCGTTGAAATGTTGAAAAATGGTTTTGTACCGGGCAAGGGTTTGGGCGCATCTCTGCAAGGTATTGTGTAACTAGTTTCTCTTCTAAAGAATCTAGATACTTTTGGTCCGGGGTTCAAGCCCACAGTTGCAGATGTGAGACGAGCCCGCAAAATGAAGAATAAGGCATGGGCCTTGCCAAAGCCAATCCCGCGTCTGTCCCGATCATTCGTCAGGCCGGGTATCAGAAAGCAACTGTTGTCAAAGGTTCCTGGATCATTGATTGGTGCTGATGGAGACTTGGAAAAGGGGTTCGAAAGGTTGTTCGCCGAGGTTAACATGGTTGAGGCTGGGGAAGGGTCAAGCAAGGCAGATGTGCAATTCGTGGGACCACGTGAAAAAATCAACAACTGGGAAGCTACTCCTCTTCCTATCCGGAGGGAGTCTTGGTAGTGGGTTTTGATTTTCTTTTAGTTGTCTGGATTATTCCAGGGTCTGTAATTCAGATATTATGTTCCGTCCAGTTGGATGTGTTGAAACCCTGTTATCTTTAAATTCAATGAAATGCAATTGTTCCTTTTCTTCATTTATTCTAATTTTGTTTTCTTTTTTTGTACAGTTCTTTTTATGCTGATACCAATGACATGACATACATGAGGAATCTTCGGCCCAATTTTTAAAGCCAATCTAACTCTGAAATAATAATACAAGAAATTGAGTGCGATGACGAGTTGGAATTTGATGAAGATGAGGCCTATGAAGAAATTATTAAGGAATAGTCATTTTGAGGAAAAGCCCAAACCTAATTTGAACGATACAGAAGCAGTTAATCTAGGGGACCAAGATAATATTCGTGAAACTAAAATAAGTGTCCATCTGGAGCCACAACTAGGGAAAAGATAATTAAAGCACTGTTCGAATTCAAAGATATTTTTGCATGGTCATATGACGACATGCCGGGTCTAAGCACTGATTTAGTGGTTCACAAATTGCCCACTGACCCGGCATTCCCTCATGTCAAATAGAAGCTAAGAAAGTTCAAAATAGATATAAGTGTAAAGATCAAAGAAGAGGTCACCAAGCAGTTCGACGCCAAAGTCATTCGGGTTAGCCGGTATCCTACTTGGTTAGCCAATGTTGTGCCTGTGCCAAAGAAGGATGGCAAGACCAGGGTATGTGTTGATATTGGGATCTCAACAAAGCAAATCCGAAGGATAATTTTCCCTTGCCAAACATCCATATATTGATTGATAATTGCGCCAAACATGAGATTGATTCTTTTGTGGATTGTTACGCGGGTTATCATCAGATCTTAATGGACAAGGAAGATGCAGAAAAGACGGCATTCATCACGCCATGGGGAATGTACTGCTATCGGGTCATGCCATTTGGTTTGAAAAATGCTAGAGCAACCTACATTAGGGAAATGACAACAATATTCCATGATATGAGACACCGGGAAATCGAGGTGTACGTGGATGATGTGATCGTGAAGTCTAGAAAGCAGTCTGACCATGTCAGGGATCTGAGGAAGTTCTTCCAAAGGCTTCGCAGGTACAATCTCAAGCTTAATCCTGTAAAGTGCGCGTTCGGGGTTCCTTCTGGAAAGTTGTTGGGGTTCGTAGTTAGCCGCCAGGGTATTGAACTGGATCCATCGAAAATCAAGGCCATCCAGGAACTGCCACCTCCGAGGAACAAGACCGAGGTGATGAGTTTGTTGGGGAGATTGAATTATATCAGCAGGTCCATCGCTCAGCTCACGACAACTTGTGAGCCTATCTTCAAGCTGTTAAAGAAAGACGCTGCGGTCAAGTGGACAAATGAATGTTAGGAGGTGTTTGATAAGATAAAAGGGTATTTATCAAATCCACCAGTGTTGGTCCCGCCAGAACCAGGGCGACCTTTGATTCTATACTTAACGGTATTAGACAAATCATTCGGTTGTGTATTAGGTCAACATGATATCACTGGCAGAAAGGAGCAGGCCATCTATTACCTCAGTAAGAAGTTCACATCCTACGAGATTAAGTATACTCATCCTGAGAAGACATGTTGCGCCCTAACTTGGGTGGCACAGAAGCTGAAACACTATTTGTCATCTTATACTACTTACCTTTCATAAGCCTATGCCCGCACGGAGGCTTGCAAAGTGGAAGATCCTGCATACAGAGTTTGACATTGTCTACGTGACTCGGACTGCAATAAAAGCACAGGCCTTGGCAGACCATTTGGCTGAGAATCCAGTTGATGAAGATTATGAACCTTTGAAAACTTATTTCCCTGACGAAGAGGTGATGCATGTTGATGAATTGGAACAAGTTAAGAAGCCAGGATGGAAACTTTTCTTTGATGGGGCTGCAAACATGAAGGGTGTGGGAATAGGAGCGGTACTTATTTCTGAAACAGGGCAACACTACCCTGTTACGGCTTAGCTCCATTTTTACTGTACCAACAACATGGCCGAATACGAGGCATGCATTCTAGGTTTGAGGTTAGCTGTGGATATGGGTATCCAGGAAGTCTTGGTCTTGGGAGACTCGGACCTCCTGGTGTACCAAATCCAGGGAGAATGGGAAACACAGGATTTAAAACTCATACCATACAGACAATGTTTGCATGATCTTTGTAAATGGTTTCAGTCGATAGAATTCAGGCATATCCCAAGGATCCATAATGAAGTCGCCGATGCTTTGGCTACTTTGGCGTCAATATTACATCATCCAGATAAGGCTTATGTGGACCCTTTACAGATTCAGGTCCGTGATCAGTATGCTTACTGTAATATGGTGGAAGAAGAACTTGATGGGGAGCCATGGTTCCATGATATCAAAGAATACATCAGGATGGGGGCATACCCGGTACAGGCCACATGTGATCAGAAAAGAACAATCCGACGATTGGCAAGTGGATTTTTCTTCAGTAGAGGGGTATTATACAAAAGAACTCCAGATCTGGGATTGCTAAGATGTATAGATGCAAGACAGGCCACAACTATCATGACTGAGGTACATTTCGGAGTTTGTGGACCGCATATGAGTGGGTACATTCTGGCAAAGAAGATTCTCCGAGCAGGTTGTTACTGGCTCACTATGGAGAGGGATTGCATTAGTTTTGTGCGCAAATGCCATCAGTGCCAAGTGCATGGAGATTTGATTCATTCTCCACCATCTGAATTACATACAATGTCTGTACCATGGCCCTTTGTTGCTTGGGGCATGGATGTCATTGGGTCAATTGAGCCAGCAGCATCAAACGGACACAGGTTTATTCTGGTAGCCATTGATTATTTCACCAAGTGGGTTGAAGCGAAAACTTTCAAATCTGTGACCAAGAAAGCATTGGTTGATTTTGTGCATTCAAATATCATCTGTCGGTTTGGGATTCCGAACGTAATCATCACGGACCATTGCACTAATCTCAACAGTCATCTGATGATGGAGACATGTCAGCAGTTTAAGATTATACATCGCAATTCCACCCCATATCGCCCTAAGGCAAATGGAGCATTCGAGGCAGCCAACAAGAATATAAAGAAGATACTTCCAAAAATGGTGGAAGGTTCTAGGCAGTGGCATGAAAAGCTGCCGTTTGCATTGCTGGGTTATCACACTACTGTTCGTACTTCAGTAGGGGCCACTCCTTATTTGTTGGTGTATGGCACGGAGGCAGTAATACCCGCAGAAATTGAAATCCCATCCCTTCGGATTGTCGCTGAGGCAGAAATTGATGACGTTGAATGGGTCAAAACCCGCTTGGAGCAATTAAGTCTGATTGATGAAAAGAGATTGACAGCAGTATGTCACGGCCAATTGTACCAATAGAGAATGGCGAGGGCATATACACAAGAAGGTACATCCACGGAAGTTCGAAGTGGGTCAGTTAGTGTTGCAACGTATTTTGCCTCATCAGGCTGAAGCAAAAGGAAAGTTTGCCCCAAACTGGCAGGGTCCATTTGTTGTATCTAGAGTGTTGTCCAACGGCGCGTTGTATTTGACAGATATAGAAGGCAAATGTGTAGAAATGGTTATCAATTCCGATGCAGTCAAAAGATACTATGTATGATTTCTTTATTTGATTGTACTTGTTTGTATTTGGCATATTTTAAAGATTGAAATGACGAAGGCGTTTTGTTCTGCTATCTAGACACTTTATCCCTTGTCACCCCTTTGAGCCTTATTTATTTTCTTTCATACCCCTCTTTCGGGATCAACAACACAATTCAGAAATGCAAGTGCGGAGAGTAAGTAAGTGAAAAGAAAAGAAAGAACGAACAAGAAAGGAAAAGGAGAAGAAAAATGAAAAGAGAGAAGAAAGAAAGAAAGAAAAGAAAGAAAAGAGAAAAGCAAAAAGAGAAAAAGAGAGAAAAAGAAAAAGAAGAAAAGAAGAATAACAGAAGAAAAAAAGAGAGAGAAAGAAAAGAAAGAGAGAAAAGAAAGATCACAACAACAAAGTAATTTCTATGACATGAACTATGTTTGACCTGATTCCGTTTAAGGATACGTAGGCAGCCTCACGATTCGGTCTCATCAAAACAAAAATCCAAAAGTCCCCAAGCAAGAAACTGGGGCAGAAGTTGTAGTGTTGTGAGAAACCTGATTCCGAGAGTTGTAATTCTAACCCATTTGAATTATTTTGAGCCTTCTATACCCTTTCTTTCTAACCCTGTCCAAAAGCCCACATTACAAGTCCAAAGAAAGACCATTCGATCAGTCTTTGAGAAATGCCAAGTCGAGCAGGTCAAGGTTATTCGCGGCTGGGGCAACACTTTGGTTCAAGTAGGAAAAAAAAATGAGAGAGTATTATTGGTGAAAACCTTCACAGGCACCGTAAGGCGACGGGAGTTGAGAGAAATTAAAATGAGAGAGTCTTATTGGTGAAAACCCTCACGGGCACCATAAGGCGAAAGTGAGTTGAGAGATGAACGAATGAAAGAGGTCTGCGGGTGAAAATCCTTCAAGGCGCCACAGGATGAACATGGTCAAGGTTAGGGTAAAGTAATCAGGTCATGGAAATTCTAAGGCAACAAAGTAGGGCAACTGAACGTTGATTGGTTGGACAGATTGGGCCGATTAATCCGAAATGCATGTCATGATCATTGGTACCAGTTGTTCCACCCGGATAAGTTTCTTTTTATTTTCCTTTTGTAGCAGTCATCTAGTTTTGGATTCTTCTTTTCCTTAACTCGCGAAGTCATTGCATTTCATTTTTCTTTTGGGGTTTTATTTTTTCTGAGAAGTTTTAATGTCAGTCTTGTTCGAAGCAAGTGAAAAGGATTTCCAAGCTCACTACCAACTTCCAAAATTGCAAAGCACGGCGTGGTCAGAGCATACTAGGGATAACATGATGAAAAGGGGGTACAAAGAATCACCGGAAATTTTATTGGTGGAATGGTTGGTAATGTCATGGGGATGCGAAGGTTCGGATAAAGGGGTCAGAGATAAAACAACAACATGGTTATGGAGCACTCGGTTTGTCAAAGGTCATGGAGTGTGAGAGTCAGTCAGAAAGTCAAAGCGGTTCAAGGCCAGTTCAGGGAAGTCAGTCAAAACAAAACAATGCAACGGAAAGATCCTCAGCAAGAATGCCATCAGGTAGCCACTATTTTAAACTGACAAATTTTCTTTGATTGAAACAGGGGCAGAAAAGTTTGTTTGTTTCGGAGGAATTCTCCGTGGAGAAAGGCAGTCACCAAACAGGTTTGATCTTATTGATTTTCAGGACCCTCCTGAAAAATGGGACCTAGTTTAAAGTTCAGAAATAGCATAATCTAACATAAATGTATCCCAAAGGAATATAAGTTCGCTTAGAAGTTTGCATGTTCGAGATAGGATTCAATTAGGAGTTTTCAGGACCCTCATGAATAATGGGACTTAGCTTTAAGATTTCGATTAGATAACAACATTTAGCGTAAGTTCTGGTGTAGGGTAATAAAAGTTAGACGTAAAATTGTCACTCTTAAGATAAAACTTGACCTTTGATTTTCAGGACCCTCCTGGATAATGTGGAGTAGTTTAAAGACCTTATTAGATAACAAGATTTAGTAGAAGTTACACCTTTATAAGACATAAATTAGATTTAAAATTGTCGTTAAATTAAGAGTTGTCAGGACCCCCCCCTGAATAATGGGATCTAGCTCTCAAATTCTTAGTAATACTTGGTAATATGATTCAGTTTTACACTCACATATGTGCCCAGCCACCAAATTGGGGCAGAAAAATTTGCTTTGTTTTTGTCTATTTTGCTGAATTCAGGAGTCCGCCTGGAGAGCAGGGAATACATTCCAAGTTTAGCAATCAGGAGCCCGCCTGGAGAGCAGAGAATACATTTCAAGCCAACAGTCAGGAGCCCGCCTGTAGAGCAGGGAATACATTTTCAAGACAAAGTCAGGAGCCCGCCTGGAGAGCAGGGAATACATTTCAAGTTAGCAATCAGGAGCCCGCCTGGAGAGCAGGGAATACTTTCAAAAGCAGAAGTCAAGAGCCCGCCTGGAGAACAAGGGAGTACAATTTAAGTTTTAGCTTTCAAAATTCTATGTTTTGTCTATTTTGAAGTCAGGAGCCTGCATGGAGAGCAGGGAATACATTTCAAGTTAGCAGTTAGGAGCCCGTCTGGAAAACAAGGGAGTACAATTTATGTTTTAGCTTTCAAATTCTTTGTTTTGTCTATTTTGAAGTCAGGAGCCCACCTGGAGAGCAGGGAGTACTTTCAAATGCAGCAGTCAGGAGCCCGCCTGAAGAGCAGGGAATGCATTTCAAGTCAGTAGTCAGGAGCCCGCCTGGATAGCATGGGAATACATATCAAGTTCAGCAGTCAGGTACCCACCTGAAGATGGGGAAAATATCTCAGTTTACAATTCAAGGTGGCAACAAGTGCATGTCTCCGAGAGAATGGAGGACAACAGGCAACAAGAAACACAAGAACAAGTTTGAAGATATAGATAGGACTTTTGTAATCCCTAGATTATAGTCTAGTCTAGCCTTTTGTTTTTGTTTTGACATGGTGCAATAAGGAGGTTCAGCAAGTAGTAGCAGCAGCAGCAGCAGTGGAAGCCCAGCTTCATGGTAGCCCCAGCTACCAAATATTCCTGAACTACACTGACCTGATTCCTTTTTAGCCAAGGATATGTAGGCAATCTCGGAAGAAGGGTGCGGTCAAATCTTTCAAAAATGCTTCACGCGGAGTATTCAAACGGGCAAAAATCACTCGTATCCGCTCACTTATCTTTGTACGAAAACTCTTCGTGTTTCTGATCAAAGAGGGGCAGATGTGAGCACGTGATTTTTGCCCCATATGTATTACTCCAACAAATTCAAAACGAAATAATTTCTGTCATGTTTGCAATTTTGGGGATTTTCGTGGCATTTCCTGGTAATTGTTTGCGTTTGTCTGTGCATTTTTATTTTTTGTTTAATTAATGAAAATTACAAAAAATATGTTGCATTCGCATTTAGGATTTAATTTTACATTTTTAGGATTAATTGACAAATTATTTTATAAAAATAGGAAAAATAACAAAAATAGTTTATTTTGCACTTTTTATTTTTAATTTTGAATTT
This sequence comes from Nicotiana sylvestris, assembly GCF_000393655.2. Lineage (NCBI taxonomy): Eukaryota > Viridiplantae > Streptophyta > Magnoliopsida > Solanales > Solanaceae > Nicotiana > Nicotiana sylvestris. The sequence goes on from NC_091062.1 coordinate 72,902,336, forward strand.
TAGTAGTTTTTTCCTTTAATTTGGTTTCTAAATTATTTGTAGTAACAATTATTAGGGCTAATTAATTTAATATGGTAGGTTAATTTAGTTTGAAAATTATTATTAATTAATCTAAGATTTATTTTGATTTTGGGAAAAGAAAGGAATTGTGAATTGAAAAGGAAAAAGAAAGAATGAAAGAAATCTGGGCACAAACCCGATTTAATTGTCCCAGCCCAAACCATACCTGGTCCAAACCCTATTTCTCTGGAACTCTCGAAACGACGTAGTATGGAAAGGATACTACGTCTTTTTGAGTTAATAAGTGATAATTCAATCTGGGCCATTCGTTTTACCTTATCCAAGGGCCTCAATCTTTTCCCCCATTCAATTAAAAGTGTCTGAATTTTATAACATTGACCTAGTATCCAATGTTAGGTCATCTTCTTCACTGTCATCTCCCACCACCACCGCTGCCACCGGAAATCGCCATGTGGTGGCGCTTGACTTCCAAACTTGGCCAAAATTGCACCAGATGCTCCTCTCAACCCCCTCTTCACGAATATCCACCTTTTACATTTAAAATCCCACCCAAAATACTCAAATCAGTGAAACCCTAGGGCCCCGCCATGAGTTCCTCCGCCGTGCCCGGCGGCGCCACCACCCTTTCCCCACCAAATCAACACCCAACGACCACCTCCTCCCCTTCATCCCAAATATTTGCCTAGCTTCCTCAGAATCCCCTCAAAAGCTTTCGAGTTTCAAATGTAAGCTTCAGATCCTAGGTTTAAAATCACAAGACCCACACGAAAATCATCCTTCTAAGATCCTTGGCCTGTTTCGTCTCGAGATGATGTGTTTCGTCCTTTCATCACAAAGAATCGACAATTTATATCATCTCGAGGTCAAAACAGAGTTGTTCATTATGTTCAAGCCCAAACTAGTAAGTTTTCCTTTATTTTTCATGTTTGTTTTGTGTTCTTCGTCCATAATTTGAATTACTAGTTATAGGTTTCTGATTTTTTGTTATAATCACATGGTTCATTTTTGTTTCCGTCACTTGCTGTTGTTTATGTGATTTTTCTTGTTTTACCTGATTTAGTTGCTTCCGTTCATTATGTTAATTGTTTGTCTTGAACTGTTTGTTTTAGCTATTCTTCTTTAGTATGATTCGAGTTATTTTGCCTTTAGTTGGGAATTCAGATTAGTAAACAGGGATTTGGGTTATGTTTTGAAAGCAGTAGGCCCATTTGAACTGGGTCACTTGGCCCAGACCATGGTCTGACAAACTTAAGTAATTTTGAGGGTATTCAGAGGTATATTGGGTGGTCCAATAAAAGAAATCTTATAGTAACTGAAATTGGAAACTCCTAGAACCTTCTAGATTGGGTTCCAATTAGAATTTCAGGGACTTAGTAGTGTAACTTAAGAAACAAGCTAATAAATAAGGGACTAAACAGTTAAATACTGAAAATAAAAGAGGGACTGAAGATGTAAAGTAAAAAATCTGAAAGAGCCCCAATTTCTGCCTATAAAAGGCAATCTCTACTGCCTTGTTTCACAAGTTTTGAAGGCTGAAAACTCAAAAAAAAACCAAAGTTTGAAATTTGAGAGTGTGACAGTTCCTTCTAGATCTTAAAATCTTCTAAAAACCAAAAAAATAACACAAAAACTCCAAAAAATACTATTCCATTGAAGTTTTCCTTAGATTAATTTCGAGTTTCAGCTGTTAATTCAAATTTCTAGCTTAGATAAGGATGTGTTTCTGGCTGCTGAAGTTTCAGAAGTTTTCCTGGGTTTAATTTCGAGTCAGTTTGGGTTCAATCAAGTCTGTTTTGGTTATTTTGTTGGTGTTGTTCCTTTGTCATTCATTCCTGGGTTGTTGTGATGTTGTTTTGAGTCCAAAATCGATCTTGTGCTGTTGGTTTCAACTGCTGATTGTTTGCTTGCCACTGCTGACTCTTTCTTCCTTTTATTTTGCTTCATTTCTAGGTACATAGCTTTATAACTTTGATCATTGTAAGCTGAAACTCGAAGAATGAATCCATATGAAGAATTGAAGCATGAATTTTGTCCAATGCCTTTCCTGACTCGTATTGTAGTTTAATATAATTTTTGTCTATGTGTTACTGATGTGTTCTGTAGTTTAATTTTGAATGATAGCTATTGTTAGGGCTTTTAAATCATGGACATTCATCTTGACTTTTAGCTTGAATTGTATAATCATCTGTAAAAGTATGAACTTCCAGCTTAGTCTATTTTAGTTCACATTGTATAATTGCTTAGGATTTATGAACCTCATGAACTGTATATTATTATGTGAGTTTTCAAAAGGATAATGTTCTCCTGCAATTAGCAATTAGGTTGTTTGTTTCATATTTAAAAAAAATCAGAATATTTGCTTTACAAAATGCTGATGGTCGAGCTATATGAATAAATGATGGATGATTGATAGGCTCAAATGGTTTGCAAGCTTTATGTTTACAATTAGTTTACTAATCAGATTATAAGAATCAGGCCCAATTGGGGCTCAGTGTTAATTACTATCTCTTCAGGCTTACCAACAGGCTCCTTTATCTAGAGCCTAATTTACTACCCTTTGTAAAAGAAGCCCAAAACATTTTGCTAATAAAAGATGGGCCTCCAGCCAACCCAACTCGTTCAAGACTGGAACCTGCAATCTAAATAATACGGCAGGCTCTAAATAATAGTTGGAATTTAAAACCACAACCCATTTTACACAAGTTAATAGAATTCTTCCAATTTTATTCAAAGTTATTAGTCTAATTTCATGACATTGGGTTTGGGCCTTCCAAGTTAGGTAGCGAATTTAAATTAAGAAGTTGTCCTATTGTTTAAATTTGGACCTGAACTTGAGGCCCGAATTTTATAGTGTTAATTAATTCGGCCTTTTTTATAGACATACTTAATAGAAAATCCTAGTTCCTTTATGATGGCCTTAAAAAAATAAAACAAGATGCACCACGCCAAACAAAACTCATAAATTGCGTGGCCCTCTTTACGGACCCATATAAAAATACTTAGAAACCGGGGCGTGTCATTTAGAGAATTTTAATGGCCTCCCGCAAAGTTAATAACACGTTAGTCGCTTCAAGCGCGTTCTTTAATAATTTTACCTTCCTAAATTCGGGTGTACATTTCATGTAACCCAAATTCAAATCCCAAAACGTTGAATAAAGTGTGTCGAGGATCTGGGTGCATTTCATGTGACGTGATCTGAAAACATATTTTTAAACAACGTTCAATTTCCAAAATTAATTAAAAGCGGTTAAAGAGTTAAAATTTGCACATAGGTTCATAATTGTTTAAAATCAGATAATTAGGCCAATTATAGCAATTAAGCAACCGTGCTAGAACCACGGAACTCGGGAATACCTAACACCTTCTCTCGGGTTAACAGAATTCCTTAACCCGGTTTCTGGTTCGCGGACTGTTAATAGAGTCAATTTTTTCCTCGATGCGGGATTCAATCGGTGACTTGGGACACCATAAATCTCCCAAGTGGCGACTTTGAATTTTAAATAAATAAATCCCATTTCGATTGTCCTTTAATTGGAAAAACTCCTTTACTTATACTCCCTTCCGAGGGTGTAAGTAAGAAAAAGGGAGGTGTGATAGCTCTGGCGACTCTGCTGAGGACCGAACCCAGAATCTCTAGTTCAGAGTTCAAGAATTCGAGCTTAGAATAGTTGTTATAATTGGCTTTATCCATTATCTGATTTTGTTACATGATTTGGGCCTAATGTGCTAATTGATTGCTTTTACCGCTTTGATATTCTGTGAACTGCATAAAAACTGTTGCGAAATCTCTCTTCTCTCTGAGTCTTCAAAATCATGAAGAAGTGTGCACTTCGTGTGACTTCTTTTATGTTAGAGTCATATTCCAAATTTAGAACGAGGTTCGGACAAGTTGCAAAACCGGTGAAGCTTCTGTATTCCCGGTACGCTGCCCCCCCCAGCTCGAGCTGTCCGCTCGGGTAAGCCAGGTCTAGAACAAATAAACCCAGGTTTTAAACCTAGTGTAACAATACCTCATGTCGGATCCCTAGTAGGAACGTTTGTTTGCATCATGTGCATTTTGACTTTGGAGACTCAACACAGGGGTTGGGTCTGTCTAGGACAGGTGCACCCGTAACAAAAAGACCATCCTGATGCATCCAACTTGCTACTTGTGCATTTATTTGCTTCGGACTTGCATGCTGACTGGCTTGTGAATATTGGGAAAAGTTGAGGAAAAAGAAATAGCAGTATGAGGGCTAAAGAGAGTTAATCGTCTGTTCTGAAAAAAACCAATGTCCAAATAGTGCCGAAACTCTGCTGAATTTTTGAGAAAACGAAAAAAGAGAAGAAAAAAGTTTTTATTTACAAAAAAAAAATATAGTTTGTTTAATTTGCCAATGAAATGAAAAAAAAAAGAAAAAAAAAGTTTTGTTTTCAAAAACAGTTTGTTTTATGTGCCAATGAAATGAAAAATGAAAAAAGAAGGGGTTTTTGTTTTCAAAAATAGTTTTATTTACCAATGAAATAATAAAAAGAGTCTTGTTTTCAAGAATAGTTTGTTTTATCTGCCCGAACTACGCCAGTTTGATTCTCACAGGGTATGAGATACGTAGTCAACCCCCATCGGGTCCAACTTCCTTTTTGCAAAAATAGCCCGAAACACCAAAAATTTCACTTTAGTTTGAAAACAGTTAGGGTGATGCCATTCTTGTCAGAAATAGCCCGAATGTCCCTAAAAGGGCGCCGGAAGGCTGTTTTTTGCAAGAACAACTGCCTGTGGTCATTTTTCAAGGTTTTCACTGGTTAGTCGACACAACCTTAAAATCTTCGTCTTTGTGGTGCTGAAAGGCCGTATTTGCAAAATTGGATTTTATTTTTGAAAAAAAAAGAAGGAAAAAGTGTCTCAATTTTGTCCTTGAGTCAAATAGTCTTGATTTTTAACCACCTTAATAAATGTGCAGGATGAGCACAAATCAAAATGAACCTTTCTCAGTCCGTGAAGAGATCCCTTTGGAGCTACATATATGGTGGCATGATTTGGGGATGACAGCAGGAAAGTTGTGACAAAAGCATTGGGCGGTCTTATTGGGTTCTTGAAGGTTAAGCCCAGAAAAGACGTGATTGAGGCCTTGATACCATTTTGGGACCCAGCACATAATGTGTTCCACTTTGCGGATTTCGAGTTAACTCCTACGCTGGAAGAGATAGCAGGCTATGCCGGGTTCGAAGGGAATCTTAGAAGTCAGTACCCGGTAGCACCAAGAGCAGTGACCCCTCACAAATTTTTGGACTTGTTAAGCATCAATCGGGACATCCGAGATGGAAATTTGGCCAAAGGATTTTGTACCTTCTACTTTCTGTGCCGACGATAAGGGAATCCTCGTGGCTTCAAAACACCGGATACTGGTCTTACTCATACTGGAAATCAAGACAAGTGGGAGGCTCGGAGAGGATTAGCTTTCATAGTGGTGTTCCTGGGTATTTTGGTTTGCCCGAGAAAAGACAGGAACATAGAGATGGGGCTAGTAGGGATAGCTAAATTTATGATGAAAAAGGCAAATGGGACTATAGTACCGTTGATCTTGGAATAAATTTACCGAGCACTCACTCGTTGTCGAGAAGGAGCAAAGTTCTTTGAAGGGTGCAATGTGCTGTTACAAATATGGATGGAGGAACACCTTTGCCACCATCCTGGATACTTGAATTGCGGTATGACTGGCCTCGAGTGCATTGAAAAACATGAAAAGCGAGTAGAGGGTTATGAGTTTCCAGGCGGCACGGAAGCATGGCATGCTCATTTGATATCTTTGACCGCAAATAAGATTGAATGGACATTTGGTTGGCTTTCAGCCTACGAAGTAATCTATATGTCGGCTGAGGTGTGTTTTTTGCTGTTGATGGGTCTTCGGAGTATCCAGCCTTATGCTCCGCACAGAGTCTTACGTCAGTTAGGCCGATACCAGACCATCCCAGACAATGAGGATTTGAGTCGACAAGTCATTGAGTTAATGCCAAAAGCTGCCTTCCCAGAAGAAAAAGTGCGTCGGGTTTGGCATTAGTGTAGATTCTTAGGGCCTAACACTCAAGTACGAGACCTATCTAGAGGCGAGGTGGAGCCCAGTTATATTGCTTGGTATGGTAAAAGATCCCGAGTTCAACATGAGCATGATAGGCCCGCAAAAAGACCCCATGTCCAGCAATTTACCGACGGAGCTCAGGTGCAATGGGATTGGCTGACCAAAGGAAACGAGTATAGGGCTACCATAAGCAAGTTGGAAAAGCAAGTCAGAGAACTTCAATTCGAGAACAGCTTGTAAGTGGCAGCGGATGAAGGAGAAAAGAAAAAACTCGCCAAAGAAAATGAGGCCCTCCGGGCTCAAATTCAGAAACTGAAAGTAGCGGCAGAAAATCTAGTCCGAAGTGACAAAGATGAAAAGCTCATAGCTAACCTAAGGCAGAAAGTGAGTGACTATAATTTCGATTTGAACAAAGCAGAAAGTGAACTAGCCAAGGCTAAAAAACAATTGGCTAAAAATACAGATGAACGAGTACGCTTGGTTAATCAGTTGAGAGAAAGGTACGACGATGAGGTCGCGGGGTTGAAGAAAAGGGTCATCACCACGGAAAACAAAATTATCAAGCAGGCAAAAGACTTCAAGGTTGAAAGGGAACACTGTTATACGGCATTGGCGCAGTTAGAAATAGACTTGTAACAACTTCAAGAACAAAATCATGCGGTTGAACAAACTTTGGAGGCCAGGGCCCAGCAGATTGGGTGTTTGTTACAAGAAAAGGGCGTCATCAGAGAAAGAATTAGAAACATCGCCAACTACATCATTATGAAGTGCCACGTCTGTGAGGATATGACTCACACTACATTCTTTGCAGCAGTGATGACCTTTTTAAACAAATAATGAACGACTTGGGCCGACTTTAAAGGGATCTTGCACATAGGCCCGTAGCGAGACTGAATGATGTCCCGCGGGCACCAGGAGCATTGATGTACTCGTGATTTTTAGTTTGAGTCTGTATTTCCTTTTCTGTCAGAGTCTGTAAGTCATGTTGGGTTTATATTTTCTTTCTGTTTTTGAGTCTGTATTTCTTTGGAGTATGATACCTTAATTTCGGAGTCTGTATTTTGTCTCTGCATCAGAGTCTGTTCGTTTTTTGAAATTTGTTAGTATTGAGTCTTTGTAATCGAAGCATCTGTTTTATAAAAACTGAAAATCCCAAAAATGTTTTATTTTACTTTCACACTTATTTTCCAGAACTATGCTCGTTCTGATTTATGCGGGGTCATGATATGTATGCAATCTCCATAGGATTCGACCATAACCAAAAAAAAAAAAGGAAAAAAAACAAGAGAGAGGAAGAGAAAGAATGGAAAATAAGAGGAAAAAGAGGAAAGAAACGATGGCGATGAGAGGATGAAGAAAGAAAAAGAAAGAACAAAGAAAAGCAAAGAAAGAGAAAGAGAAAGAAAGTTGCAAGTGATCAAGCCGGGATGACGCAAGCGGTCGAACAAATGCATGATAGAAACGGTTAACTGCTTAGGTGCATTCATCCCTCAAATGTGCGATTACCAACTTGTTGAAAACCTAACCACTAACAATGTTGTTGTTGATGAATTGAGTCCAGACAGGTGGTTAGCTGGTCGGCATTCTGGCAACTCACCCATACAACACCCGATCGAAAGACAGGTCGAATATGGCCAATCAGGAACCAGAAATGAGTATTGTCGACCCATCGAAAGAAGTAGAAGAAATGGACGTTAATGCAATGAGGGAGGAAGTGTATAAGCTAAAGCAACAGATGGCTGAAATGTACCAAGCCTGGGCGAAAGGGCATCCACCTCCAGTCTATCCCGCTAACCCTGCTTATATCCCACCATTGGCTCAACCTCAGGAACCTCCTACTGTGAACTCATCTCCGGCTTTTCCCCTCTACCAACAATGCAAAGGCACCACTTCCCATACATCACAAGCTCCTCCACCTAAACAGGTCCCATACCCGCCTCCACCAGTCACTCCCATTTTTGTGGCACCTCCACCTGCTACCTTACACCGATCCTCCAGTGAACCTCTGTTCCAGACTCATGACAACCAATACTATCCCCCTGAACCTACCTTCAAAGTTCCAGAGCCCTATTCTTACACCCCTCATCTTGACCTCACGGCAGAAACCGAGAAGCCGCCCAAAAACCCTGAGAAGGAGAAGATAATCAGAAAGCTCAAAAGTTTAGAACAATCATTCCGAGACATGAGGGGGTTAGAGGGCCAAGTAAGTGTGGCCTATAAAGACTTATGTCTGTTCCTAGATGTTCAGTTACCGGCCGGGTTCAAGATGCCCAAGTTTGATCTGTACGACGGGCATGACGACCCAGTAGAACATTTAAGGGGATTCTGTAGCAAGATGAGAGGAGCAAGCGGTAGAGATGAACTGTTGATGGCGTATTTCAGCCAAAGTTTGAGTGGATCGGCGTTAGAATGGTACACTAGACAAGACCACAGCAGGTGGTACACATGGGACGATTTGGCCCAAGCCTTCGCCTGTCATTTTCAGTATAATCTCGAAATCATCCTAGACCGTTTGTCATTGACAAAGATCGAGAAGAAGCCCGGTGAGAGTTTTCGAGAATATGGGTTCCGTTGGAGAGAGCAAGCAGCGAGGGTTGACCCCCCGATGAACGAGAGTGAAATGGTTGATTATTTCTTGCAGGCTTTGGAGCCCACTTATTTTGGTCATTTGGTGTCAACAATGGGCAAGTCCTTTAATGAAGTTGTGAAAATGGGAGGCATGGTTGAAGAGGGACTCAAGTCCAACAAGATCATGAGTTATTCAGCGATCAAAACAACCACCCAGGACATTCAAAATGGTACTGGAGGTGTACTCGGGAAGAAGAAGAAAGAGGATGTTGCGACAATCGAGTTAACAGCTTAGGGTGGATCCAGGAACCTTCCACGATACTACAACCAGCCTCGACCTTATCCCCAGACATACCGCACACTCCATATAGCCCACTACAACACTACTACCCACCGCCAGATCCCCATTTTTCTGTCCATCACGCACAAACCTATACCTAACCTCCCGCTCAAGCACAATGGCGTGCGCCAGCTCCACAAAATCCATACCAAGCTCCACAAAATAACTATCTTCCTCCAAAAGCCTACAGAAACCCTCCTGGAATAGGTTTTCGACCCAATCAAGCCTTTAAGAATGAGAGGTTGCAGAAGCAGAAGACTTTTACTCCATTGGGAGAATCCTATACTAGTCTATTCCACAGGCTGAGACAGTTGGGTATGTTGAATCCGATCGAGGCCAAAATACTGAATCCCCTTCCCAGAAATCTTGACCGCTCGGTGAGTTGTGAGTATTGTTCAGGGGCCCCGGGACATGACACAGAAAAGTGTTGGAAACTGAAAACAGCTGTGCAAAAGCTTATTGATACTCATCGGATTGAGGTGCAGGCCCTAGAAGCACCAAATATCAATCAGAATCCGCTGTCAGCTCACCATGAGACCCATGTGATTGAGTTGATACACAAGGGAGGGGAGCCTAAGAAACCCTCACAGACGGTGATGATGATCCGTTCCAGTGAAACCAGTCCCAAGGAAAAGATAATCAGCGGGAAATTAGTGGTCCAGTTGAAAGAGGTAGACGGCAAGCCGGTTGTGGTAGCTGAGAAAGGGTCGTCAAGTACTGTTGCAGTGAAACTAGAGAAAGCTAAAGTTGTGGTACCATGGGTTACAAGTAAACTGTTTGTGGTCGTGAAGGGTGCTCGCACAAAGCCTGTTATCATAAAACCAGTAACTCAATTACCGATAGTCAACAGCAAGACGGTCCCCTGAAATTATTAACGAGTGACGGTAACTTACCAGGGGAAAGAGGTTAAAGAAGAAGTGTGTGAGACCCATGGTTTGACTCGATCGGGGAGATGCTTTGCCCCCGAAGAGTTGAGGAAAGCTAAGACTTCAAAAGATAACCCAGTGTTGGTGAAGAGAGCTGTGACTGAGGAAGAAGCAGAGGAGTTCTTGAGAAATATGAAAGTGCAGGACTATTCCATTGTGGAGCAGTTGAGGAAAACACCGGCTCAGATCTCGCTGTTATCATTATTGATCCATTCTGACGAGCACCGTCGGGCTTTGATGAAGATCTTGAACGAGGCTCACGTTCCTGACAAAATTTCAGTAAACCACTTGGAAAAGATAGCTAACAAGATATTTAAGGTAAATAGAGTTACTTTTTATGATGATGAGTTGCTCGTGGAGGGTACTGAGCACAATAGAGCTCGCTATCTGACGGTGAAATGCGAAGATTCTGTGGTTACTCGGGTATTGGTTGACAATGGGTCCAGTGCGAACATTTGTCCTCTCTCCACGTTGAACAAGCTGAAAATGGAAGATGAAAGAATTCACAAGAATAGTATTTGCGTTCGGGGATTAGATGGTGAAGGGAAAGATTCAGTCGGGGACATAGTGTTTGAGCTCACCATAGGGCCAGTTGAATTTACTGTGGAATTCCAGGTGCTCGATGTGGCTGTTTCTTACAATCTGCTATTGGGACGACCTTGGATTCATGCTGCCAAGGCAGTCCCGTCTACTCTGCATCAAATGGTCAATTTTGAATGGGATCGACAGGAAATTGTTGTACACGGCGAAGATAATTTGTGTGTGCCCAATGATTCCATTGTTCCGTTCATAGAGGTCGACGATGACAAGGGACCCTGTGTTTATCAGGTTTTCGACACAGTATCGGTAGAGAAAATTCCGGAAGGAAAGTGAGTTCCAACTCCAAAGATGGTTGCGACATCAGTCATGGTAGCCGTTGAAATGTTGAAAAATGGTTTTGTACCGGGCAAGGGTTTGGGCGCATCTCTGCAAGGTATTGTGTAACTAGTTTCTCTTCTAAAGAATCTAGATACTTTTGGTCCGGGGTTCAAGCCCACAGTTGCAGATGTGAGACGAGCCCGCAAAATGAAGAATAAGGCATGGGCCTTGCCAAAGCCAATCCCGCGTCTGTCCCGATCATTCGTCAGGCCGGGTATCAGAAAGCAACTGTTGTCAAAGGTTCCTGGATCATTGATTGGTGCTGATGGAGACTTGGAAAAGGGGTTCGAAAGGTTGTTCGCCGAGGTTAACATGGTTGAGGCTGGGGAAGGGTCAAGCAAGGCAGATGTGCAATTCGTGGGACCACGTGAAAAAATCAACAACTGGGAAGCTACTCCTCTTCCTATCCGGAGGGAGTCTTGGTAGTGGGTTTTGATTTTCTTTTAGTTGTCTGGATTATTCCAGGGTCTGTAATTCAGATATTATGTTCCGTCCAGTTGGATGTGTTGAAACCCTGTTATCTTTAAATTCAATGAAATGCAATTGTTCCTTTTCTTCATTTATTCTAATTTTGTTTTCTTTTTTTGTACAGTTCTTTTTATGCTGATACCAATGACATGACATACATGAGGAATCTTCGGCCCAATTTTTAAAGCCAATCTAACTCTGAAATAATAATACAAGAAATTGAGTGCGATGACGAGTTGGAATTTGATGAAGATGAGGCCTATGAAGAAATTATTAAGGAATAGTCATTTTGAGGAAAAGCCCAAACCTAATTTGAACGATACAGAAGCAGTTAATCTAGGGGACCAAGATAATATTCGTGAAACTAAAATAAGTGTCCATCTGGAGCCACAACTAGGGAAAAGATAATTAAAGCACTGTTCGAATTCAAAGATATTTTTGCATGGTCATATGACGACATGCCGGGTCTAAGCACTGATTTAGTGGTTCACAAATTGCCCACTGACCCGGCATTCCCTCATGTCAAATAGAAGCTAAGAAAGTTCAAAATAGATATAAGTGTAAAGATCAAAGAAGAGGTCACCAAGCAGTTCGACGCCAAAGTCATTCGGGTTAGCCGGTATCCTACTTGGTTAGCCAATGTTGTGCCTGTGCCAAAGAAGGATGGCAAGACCAGGGTATGTGTTGATATTGGGATCTCAACAAAGCAAATCCGAAGGATAATTTTCCCTTGCCAAACATCCATATATTGATTGATAATTGCGCCAAACATGAGATTGATTCTTTTGTGGATTGTTACGCGGGTTATCATCAGATCTTAATGGACAAGGAAGATGCAGAAAAGACGGCATTCATCACGCCATGGGGAATGTACTGCTATCGGGTCATGCCATTTGGTTTGAAAAATGCTAGAGCAACCTACATTAGGGAAATGACAACAATATTCCATGATATGAGACACCGGGAAATCGAGGTGTACGTGGATGATGTGATCGTGAAGTCTAGAAAGCAGTCTGACCATGTCAGGGATCTGAGGAAGTTCTTCCAAAGGCTTCGCAGGTACAATCTCAAGCTTAATCCTGTAAAGTGCGCGTTCGGGGTTCCTTCTGGAAAGTTGTTGGGGTTCGTAGTTAGCCGCCAGGGTATTGAACTGGATCCATCGAAAATCAAGGCCATCCAGGAACTGCCACCTCCGAGGAACAAGACCGAGGTGATGAGTTTGTTGGGGAGATTGAATTATATCAGCAGGTCCATCGCTCAGCTCACGACAACTTGTGAGCCTATCTTCAAGCTGTTAAAGAAAGACGCTGCGGTCAAGTGGACAAATGAATGTTAGGAGGTGTTTGATAAGATAAAAGGGTATTTATCAAATCCACCAGTGTTGGTCCCGCCAGAACCAGGGCGACCTTTGATTCTATACTTAACGGTATTAGACAAATCATTCGGTTGTGTATTAGGTCAACATGATATCACTGGCAGAAAGGAGCAGGCCATCTATTACCTCAGTAAGAAGTTCACATCCTACGAGATTAAGTATACTCATCCTGAGAAGACATGTTGCGCCCTAACTTGGGTGGCACAGAAGCTGAAACACTATTTGTCATCTTATACTACTTACCTTTCATAAGCCTATGCCCGCACGGAGGCTTGCAAAGTGGAAGATCCTGCATACAGAGTTTGACATTGTCTACGTGACTCGGACTGCAATAAAAGCACAGGCCTTGGCAGACCATTTGGCTGAGAATCCAGTTGATGAAGATTATGAACCTTTGAAAACTTATTTCCCTGACGAAGAGGTGATGCATGTTGATGAATTGGAACAAGTTAAGAAGCCAGGATGGAAACTTTTCTTTGATGGGGCTGCAAACATGAAGGGTGTGGGAATAGGAGCGGTACTTATTTCTGAAACAGGGCAACACTACCCTGTTACGGCTTAGCTCCATTTTTACTGTACCAACAACATGGCCGAATACGAGGCATGCATTCTAGGTTTGAGGTTAGCTGTGGATATGGGTATCCAGGAAGTCTTGGTCTTGGGAGACTCGGACCTCCTGGTGTACCAAATCCAGGGAGAATGGGAAACACAGGATTTAAAACTCATACCATACAGACAATGTTTGCATGATCTTTGTAAATGGTTTCAGTCGATAGAATTCAGGCATATCCCAAGGATCCATAATGAAGTCGCCGATGCTTTGGCTACTTTGGCGTCAATATTACATCATCCAGATAAGGCTTATGTGGACCCTTTACAGATTCAGGTCCGTGATCAGTATGCTTACTGTAATATGGTGGAAGAAGAACTTGATGGGGAGCCATGGTTCCATGATATCAAAGAATACATCAGGATGGGGGCATACCCGGTACAGGCCACATGTGATCAGAAAAGAACAATCCGACGATTGGCAAGTGGATTTTTCTTCAGTAGAGGGGTATTATACAAAAGAACTCCAGATCTGGGATTGCTAAGATGTATAGATGCAAGACAGGCCACAACTATCATGACTGAGGTACATTTCGGAGTTTGTGGACCGCATATGAGTGGGTACATTCTGGCAAAGAAGATTCTCCGAGCAGGTTGTTACTGGCTCACTATGGAGAGGGATTGCATTAGTTTTGTGCGCAAATGCCATCAGTGCCAAGTGCATGGAGATTTGATTCATTCTCCACCATCTGAATTACATACAATGTCTGTACCATGGCCCTTTGTTGCTTGGGGCATGGATGTCATTGGGTCAATTGAGCCAGCAGCATCAAACGGACACAGGTTTATTCTGGTAGCCATTGATTATTTCACCAAGTGGGTTGAAGCGAAAACTTTCAAATCTGTGACCAAGAAAGCATTGGTTGATTTTGTGCATTCAAATATCATCTGTCGGTTTGGGATTCCGAACGTAATCATCACGGACCATTGCACTAATCTCAACAATCATCTGATGATGGAGACATGTCAGCAGTTTAAGATTATACATCGCAATTCCACCCCATATCGCCCTAAGGCAAATGGAGCATTCGAGGCAGCCAACAAGAATATAAAGAAGATACTTCCAAAAATGGTGGAAGGTTCTAGGCAGTGGCATGAAAAGCTGCCGTTTGCATTGCTGGGTTATCACACTACTGTTCGTACTTCAGTAGGGGCCACTCCTTATTTGTTGGTGTATGGCACGGAGGCAGTAATACCCGCAGAAATTGAAATCCCATCCCTTCGGATTGTCGCTGAGGCAGAAATTGATGACGTTGAATGGGTCAAAACCCGCTTGGAGCAATTAAGTCTGATTGATGAAAAGAGATTGACAGCAGTATGTCACGGCCAATTGTACCAATAGAGAATGGCGAGGGCATATACACAAGAAGGTACATCCACGGAAGTTCGAAGTGGGTCAGTTAGTGTTGCAACGTATTTTGCCTCATCAGGCTGAAGCAAAAGGAAAGTTTGCCCCAAACTGGCAGGGTCCATTTGTTGTATCTAGAGTGTTGTCCAACGGCGCGTTGTATTTGACAGATATAGAAGGCAAATGTGTAGAAATGGTTATCAATTCCGATGCAGTCAAAAGATACTATGTATGATTTCTTTATTTGATTGTACTTGTTTGTATTTGGCATATTTTAAAGATTGAAATGACGAAGGCGTTTTGTTCTGCTATCTAGACACTTTATCCCTTGTCACCCCTTTGAGCCTTATTTATTTTCTTTCATACCCCTCTTTCGGGATCAACAACACAATTCAGAAATGCAAGTGCGGAGAGTAAGTAAGTGAAAAGAAAAGAAAGAACGAACAAGAAAGGAAAAGGAGAAGAAAAATGAAAAGAGAGAAGAAAGAAAGAAAGAAAAGAAAGAAAAGAGAAAAGCAAAAAGAGAAAAAGAGAGAAAAAGAAAAAGAAGAAAAGAAGAATAACAGAAGAAAAAAAGAGAGAGAAAGAAAAGAAAGAGAGAAAAGAAAGATCACAACAACAAAGTAATTTCTATGACATGAACTATGTTTGACCTGATTCCGTTTAAGGATACGTAGGCAGCCTCACGATTCGGTCTCATCAAAACAAAAATCCAAAAGTCCCCAAGCAAGAAACTGGGGCAGAAGTTGTAGTGTTGTGAGAAACCTGATTCCGAGAGTTGTAATTCTAACCCATTTGAATTATTTTGAGCCTTCTATACCCTTTCTTTCTAACCCTGTCCAAAAGCCCACATTACAAGTCCAAAGAAAGACCATTCGATCAGTCTTTGAGAAATGCCAAGTCGAGCAGGTCAAGGTTATTCGCGGCTGGGGCAACACTTTGGTTCAAGTAGGAAAAAAAAATGAGAGAGTATTATTGGTGAAAACCTTCACAGGCACCGTAAGGCGACGGGAGTTGAGAGAAATTAAAATGAGAGAGTCTTATTGGTGAAAACCCTCACGGGCACCATAAGGCGAAAGTGAGTTGAGAGATGAACGAATGAAAGAGGTCTGCGGGTGAAAATCCTTCAAGGCGCCACAGGATGAACATGGTCAAGGTTAGGGTAAAGTAATCAGGTCATGGAAATTCTAAGGCAACAAAGTAGGGCAACTGAACGTTGATTGGTTGGACAGATTGGGCCGATTAATCCGAAATGCATGTCATGATCATTGGTACCAGTTGTTCCACCCGGATAAGTTTCTTTTTATTTTCCTTTTGTAGCAGTCATCTAGTTTTGGATTCTTCTTTTCCTTAACTCGCGAAGTCATTGCATTTCATTTTTCTTTTGGGGTTTTATTTTTTCTGAGAAGTTTTAATGTCAGTCTTGTTCGAAGCAAGTGAAAAGGATTTCCAAGCTCACTACCAACTTCCAAAATTGCAAAGCACGGCGTGGTCAGAGCATACTAGGGATAACATGATGAAAAGGGGGTACAAAGAATCACCGGAAATTTTATTGGTGGAATGGTTGGTAATGTCATGGGGATGCGAAGGTTCGGATAAAGGGGTCAGAGATAAAACAACAACATGGTTATGGAGCACTCGGTTTGTCAAAGGTCATGGAGTGTGAGAGTCAGTCAGAAAGTCAAAGCGGTTCAAGGCCAGTTCAGGGAAGTCAGTCAAAACAAAACAATGCAACGGAAAGATCCTCAGCAAGAATGCCATCAGGTAGCCACTATTTTAAACTGACAAATTTTCTTTGATTGAAACAGGGGCAGAAAAGTTTGTTTGTTTCGGAGGAATTCTCCGTGGAGAAAGGCAGTCACCAAACAGGTTTGATCTTATTGATTTTCAGGACCCTCCTGAAAAATGGGACCTAGTTTAAAGTTCAGAAATAGCATAATCTAACATAAATGTATCCCAAAGGAATATAAGTTCGCTTAGAAGTTTGCATGTTCGAGATAGGATTCAATTAGGAGTTTTCAGGACCCTCATGAATAATGGGACTTAGCTTTAAGATTTCGATTAGATAACAACATTTAGCGTAAGTTCTGGTGTAGGGTAATAAAAGTTAGACGTAAAATTGTCACTCTTAAGATAAAACTTGACCTTTGATTTTCAGGACCCTCCTGGATAATGTGGAGTAGTTTAAAGACCTTATTAGATAACAAGATTTAGTAGAAGTTACACCTTTATAAGACATAAATTAGATTTAAAATTGTCGTTAAATTAAGAGTTGTCAGGACCCCCCCCTGAATAATGGGATCTAGCTCTCAAATTCTTAGTAATACTTGGTAATATGATTCAGTTTTACACTCACATATGTGCCCAGCCACCAAATTGGGGCAGAAAAATTTGCTTTGTTTTTGTCTATTTTGCTGAATTCAGGAGCCCGCCTGGAGAGCAGGGAATACATTCCAAGTTTAGCAATCAGGAGCCCGCCTGGAGAGCAGAGAATACATTTCAAGCCAACAGTCAGGAGCCCGCCTGTAGAGCAGGGAATACATTTTCAAGACAAAGTCAGGAGCCCGCCTGGAGAGCAGGGAATACATTTCAAGTTAGCAATCAGGAGCCCGCCTGGAGAGCAGGGAATACTTTCAAAAGCAGAAGTCAAGAGCCCGCCTGGAGAACAAGGGAGTACAATTTAAGTTTTAGCTTTCAAAATTCTATGTTTTGTCTATTTTGAAGTCAGGAGCCTGCATGGAGAGCAGGGAATACATTTCAAGTTAGCAGTTAGGAGCCCGTCTGGAAAACAAGGGAGTACAATTTATGTTTTAGCTTTCAAATTCTTTGTTTTGTCTATTTTGAAGTCAGGAGCCCACCTGGAGAGCAGGGAGTACTTTCAAATGCAGCAGTCAGGAGCCCGCCTGAAGAGCAGGGAATGCATTTCAAGTCAGTAGTCAGGAGCCCGCCTAGATAGCATGGGAATACATATCAAGTTCAGCAGTCAGGTACCCACCTGAAGATGGGGAAAATATCTCAGTTTACAATTCAAGGTGGCAACAAGTGCATGTCTCCGAGAGAATGGAGGACAACAGGCAACAAGAAACACAAGAACAAGTTTGAAGATATAGATAGGACTTTTGTAATCCCTAGATTATAGTCTAGTCTAGCCTTTTGTTTTTGTTTTGACATGGTGCAATAAGGAGGTTCAGCAAGTAGTAGCAGCAGCAGCAGCAGTGGAAGCCCAGCTTCATGGTAGCCCCAGCTACCAAATATTCCTGAACTACACTGACCTGATTCCTTTTTAGCCAAGGATATGTAGGCAATCTCGGAAGAAGGGTGCGGTCAAATCTTTCAAAAATGCTTCACGCGGAGTATTCAAACGGGCAAAAATCACTCGTATCCGCTCACTTATCTTTGTACGAAAACTCTTCGTGTTTCTGATCAAAGAGGGGCAGATGTGAGCACGTGATTTTTGCCCCATATGTATTACTCCAACAAATTCAAAACGAAATAATTTCTGTCATGTTTGCAATTTTGGGGATTTTCGTGGCATTTCCTGGTAATTGTTTGCGTTTGTCTGTGCATTTTTATTTTTTGTTTAATTAATGAAAATTACAAAAAATATGTTGCATTCGCATTTAGGATTTAATTTTACATTTTTAGGATTAATTGACAAATTATTTTATAAAAATAGGAAAAATAACAAAAATAGTTTATTTTGCACTTTTTATTTTTAATTTTGAATTTTAGTAGTTTTTTCCTTTAATTTGGTTTCTAAATTATTTGTAGTAACAATTATTAGGGCTAATTAATTTAATATGGTAGGTTAATTTAGTTTGAAAATTATTATTAATTAATCTAAGATTTATTTTGATTTTGGGAAAAGAAAGGAATTGTGAATTGAAAAGGAAAAAGAAAGAATGAAAGAAATCTGGGCACAAACCCGATTTAATTGTCCCAGCCCAAACCATACCTGGTCCAAACCCTATTTCTCTGGAACTCTCGAAACGACGTAGTATGGAAAGGATACTACGTCTTTTTGAGTTAATAAGTGATAATTCAATCTGGGCCATTCGTTTTACCTTATCCAAGGGCCTCAATCTTTTCCCCCATTCAATTAAAAGTGTCTGAATTTTATAACATTGACCTAGTATCCAATGTTAGGTCATCTTCTTCACTGTCATCTCCCACCACCACCGCTGCCACCGGAAATCGCCATGTGGTGGCGCTTGACTTCCAAACTTGGCCAAAATTGCACCAGATGCTCCTCTCAACCCCCTCTTCACGAATATCCACCTTTTACATTTAAAATCCCACCCAAAATACTCAAATCAGTGAAACCCTAGGGCCCCGCCATGAGTTCCTCCGCCGTGCCCGGCGGCGCCACCACCCTTTCCCCACCAAATCAACACCCAACGACCACCTCCTCCCCTTCATCCCAAATATTTGCCTAGCTTCCTCAGAATCCCCTCAAAAGCTTTCGAGTTTCAAATGTAAGCTTCAGATCCTAGGTTTAAAATCACAAGACCCACACGAAAATCATCCTTCTAAGATCCTTGGCCTGTTTCGTCTCGAGATGATGTGTTTCGTCCTTTCATCACAAAGAATCGACAATTTATATCATCTCGAGGTCAAAACAGAGTTGTTCATTATGTTCAAGCCCAAACTAGTAAGTTTTCCTTTATTTTTCATGTTTGTTTTGTGTTCTTCGTCCATAATTTGAATTACTAGTTATAGGTTTCTGATTTTTTGTTATAATCACATGGTTCATTTTTGTTTCCGTCACTTGCTGTTGTTTATGTGATTTTTCTTGTTTTACCTGATTTAGTTGCTTCCGTTCATTATGTTAATTGTTTGTCTTGAACTGTTTGTTTTAGCTATTCTTCTTTAGTATAATTCGAGTTATTTTGCCTTTAGTTGGGAATTCAGATTAGTAAACAGGGATTTGGGTTATGTTTTGAAAGCAGTAGGCCCATTTGAACTGGGTCACTTGGCCCAGACCATGGTCTGACAAACTTAAGTAATTTTGAGGGTATTCAGAGGTATATTGGGTGGTCCAATAAAAGAAATCTTATAGTAACTGAAATTGGAAACTCCTAGAACCTTCTAGATTGGGTTCCAATTAGAATTTCAGGGACTTAGTAGTGTAACTTAAGAAACAAGCTAATAAATAAGGGACTAAACAGTTAAATACTGAAAATAAAAGAGGGACTGAAGATGTAAAGTAAAAAATCTGAAAGAGCCCCAATTTCTGCCTATAAAAGGCAATCTCTACTGCCTTGTTTCACAAGTTTTGAAGGCTGAAAACTCAAAAAAAAACCAAAGTTTGAAATTTGAGAGTGTGACAGTTCCTTCTAGATCTTAAAATCTTCTAAAAACCAAAAAAATAACACAAAAACTCCAAAAAATACTATTCCATTGAAGTTTTCCTTAGATTAATTTCGAGTTTCAGCTGTTAATTCAAATTTCTAGCTTAGATAAGGATGTGTTTCTGGCTGCTGAAGTTTCAGAAGTTTTCCTGGGTTTAATTTCGAGTCAGTTTGGGTTCAATCAAGTCTGTTTTGGTTATTTTGTTGGTGTTGTTCCTTTGTCATTCATTCCTGGGTTGTTGTGATGTTGTTTTGAGTCCAAAATCGATCTTGTGCTGTTGGTTTCAACTGCTGATTGTTTGCTTGCCACTGCTGACTCTTTCTTCCTTTTATTTTGCTTCATTTCTAGGTACATAGCTTTATAACTTTGATCATTGTAAGCTGAAACTCGAAGAATGAATCCATATGAAGAATTGAAGCATGAATTTTGTCCAATGCCTTTCCTGACTCGTATTGTAGTTTAATATAATTTTTGTCTATGTGTTACTGATGTGTTCTGTAGTTTAATTTTGAATGATAGCTATTGTTAGGGCTTTTAAATCATGGACATTCATCTTGACTTTTAGCTTGAATTGTATAATCATCTGTAAAAGTATGAACTTCCAGCTTAGTCTATTTTAGTTCACATTGTATAATTGCTTAGGATTTATGAACCTCATGAACTGTATATTATTATGTGAGTTTTCAAAAGGATAATGTTCTCCTGCAATTAGCAATTAGGTTGTTTGTTTCATATTTAAAAAAAATCAGAATATTTGCTTTACAAAATGCTGATGGTCGAGCTATATGAATAAATGATGGATGATTGATAGGCTCAAATGGTTTGCAAGCTTTATGTTTACAATTAGTTTACTAATCAGATTATAAGAATCAGGCCCAATTGGGGCTCAGTGTTAATTACTATCTCTTCAGGCTTACCAACAGGCTCCTTTATCTAGAGCCTAATTTACTACCCTTTGTAAAAGAAGCCCAAAACATTTTGCTAATAAAAGATGGGCCTCCAGCCAACCCAACTCGTTCAAGACTGGAACCTGCAATCTAAATAATACGGCAGGCTCTAAATAATAGTTGGAATTTAAAACCACAACCCATTTTACACAAGTTAATAGAATTCTTCCAATTTTATTCAAAGTTATTAGTCTAATTTCATGACATTGGGTTTGGGCCTTCCAAGTTAGGTAGCGAATTTAAATTAAGAAGTTGTCCTATTGTTTAAATTTGGACCTGAACTTGAGGCCCGAATTTTATAGTGTTAATTAATTCGGCCTTTTTTATAGACATACTTAATAGAAAATCCTAGTTCCTTTATGATGGCCTTAAAAAAATAAAACAAGATGCACCACGCCAAACAAAACTCATAAATTGCGTGGCCCTCTTTACGGACCCATATAAAAATACTTAGAAACCGGGGCGTGTCATTTAGAGAATTTTAATGGCCTCCCGCAAAGTTAATAACACGTTAGTCGCTTCAAGCGCGTTCTTTAATAATTTTACCTTCCTAAATTCGGGTGTACATTTCATGTAACCCAAATTCAAATCCCAAAACGTTGAATAAAGTGTGTCGAGGATCTGGGTGCATTTCATGTGACGTGATCTGAAAACATATTTTTAAACAACGTTCAATTTCCAAAATTAATTAAAAGCGGTTAAAGAGTTAAAATTTGCACATAGGTTCATAATTGTTTAAAATCAGATAATTAGGCCAATTATAGCAATTAAGCAACCGTGCTAGAACCACGGAACTCGGGAATACCTAACACCTTCTCTCGGGTTAACAGAATTCCTTAACCCGGTTTCTGGTTCGCGGACTGTTAATAGAGTCAATTTTTTCCTCGATGCGGGATTCAATCGGTGACTTGGGACACCATAAATCTCCCAAGTGGCGACTTTGAATTTTAAATAAATAAATCCCATTTCGATTGTCCTTTAATTGGAAAAACTCCTTTACTTATACTCCCTTCCGAGGGTGTAAGTAAGAAAAAGGGAGGTGTGATAGCTCTGGCGACTCTGCTGAGGACCGAACCCAGAATCTCTAGTTCAGAGTTCAAGAATTCGAGCTTAGAATAGTTGTTATAATTGGCTTTATCCATTATCTGATTTTGTTACATGATTTGGGCCTAATGTGCTAATTGATTGCTTTTACCGCTTTGATATTCTGTGAACTGCATAAAAACTGTTGCGAAATCTCTCTTCTCTCTGAGTCTTCAAAATCATGAAGAAGTGTGCACTTCGTGTGACTTCTTTTATGTTAGAGTCATATTCCAAATTTAGAACGAGGTTCGGACAAGTTGCAAAACCGGTGAAGCTTCTGTATTCCCGGTACGCTGCCCCCCCCAGCTCGAGCTGTCCGCTCGGGTAAGCCAGGTCTAGAACAAATAAACCCAGGTTTTAAACCTAGTGTAACAATACCTCATGTCGGATCCCTAGTAGGAACGTTTGTTTGCATCATGTGCATTTTGACTTTGGAGACTCAACACAGGGGTTGGGTCTGTCTAGGACAGGTGCACCCGTAACAAAAAGACCATCCTGATGCATCCAACTTGCTACTTGTGCATTTATTTGCTTCGGACTTGCATGCTGACTGGCTTGTGAATATTGGGAAAAGTTGAGGAAAAAGAAATAGCAGTATGAGGGCTAAAGAGAGTTAATCGTCTGTTCTGAAAAAAACCAATGTCCAAATAGTGCCGAAACTCTGCTGAATTTTTGAGAAAACGAAAAAAGAGAAGAAAAAAGTTTTTATTTACAAAAAAAAAATATAGTTTGTTTAATTTGCCAATGAAATGAAAAAAAAAAGAAAAAAAAAGTTTTGTTTTCAAAAACAGTTTGTTTTATGTGCCAATGAAATGAAAAATGAAAAAAGAAGGGGTTTTTGTTTTCAAAAATAGTTTTATTTACCAATGAAATAATAAAAAGAGTCTTGTTTTCAAGAATAGTTTGTTTTATCTGCCCGAACTACGCCAGTTTGATTCTCACAGGGTATGAGATACGTAGTCAACCCCCATCGGGTCCAACTTCCTTTTTGCAAAAATAGCCCGAAACACCAAAAATTTCACTTTAGTTTGAAAACAGTTAGGGTGATGCCATTCTTGTCAGAAATAGCCCGAATGTCCCTAAAAGGGCGCCGGAAGGCTGTTTTTTGCAAGAACAACTGCCTGTGGTCATTTTTCAAGGTTTTCACTGGTTAGTCGACACAACCTTAAAATCTTCGTCTTTGTGGTGCTGAAAGGCCGTATTTGCAAAATTGGATTTTATTTTTGAAAAAAAAAGAAGGAAAAAGTGTCTCAATTTTGTCCTTGAGTCAAATAGTCTTGATTTTTAACCACCTTAATAAATGTGCAGGATGAGCACAAATCAAAATGAACCTTTCTCAGTCCGTGAAGAGATCCCTTTGGAGCTACATATATGGTGGCATGATTTGGGGATGACAGCAGGAAAGTTGTGACAAAAGCATTGGGCGGTCTTATTGGGTTCTTGAAGGTTAAGCCCAGAAAAGACGTGATTGAGGCCTTGATACCATTTTGGGACCCAGCACATAATGTGTTCCACTTTGCGGATTTCGAGTTAACTCCTACGCTGGAAGAGATAGCAGGCTATGCCGGGTTCGAAGGGAATCTTAGAAGTCAGTACCCGGTAGCACCAAGAGCAGTGACCCCTCACAAATTTTTGGACTTGTTAAGCATCAATCGGGACATCCGAGATGGAAATTTGGCCAAAGGATTTTGTACCTTCTACTTTCTGTGCCGACGATAAGGGAATCCTCGTGGCTTCAAAACACCGGATACTGGTCTTACTCATACTGGAAATCAAGACAAGTGGGAGGCTCGGAGAGGATTAGCTTTCATAGTGGTGTTCCTGGGTATTTTGGTTTGCCCGAGAAAAGACAGGAACATAGAGATGGGGCTAGTAGGGATAGCTAAATTTATGATGAAAAAGGCAAATGGGACTATAGTACCGTTGATCTTGGAATAAATTTACCGAGCACTCACTCGTTGTCGAGAAGGAGCAAAGTTCTTTGAAGGGTGCAATGTGCTGTTACAAATATGGATGGAGGAACACCTTTGCCACCATCCTGGATACTTGAATTGCGGTATGACTGGCCTCGAGTGCATTGAAAAACATGAAAAGCGAGTAGAGGGTTATGAGTTTCCAGGCGGCACGGAAGCATGGCATGCTCATTTGATATCTTTGACCGCAAATAAGATTGAATGGACATTTGGTTGGCTTTCAGCCTACGAAGTAATCTATATGTCGGCTGAGGTGTGTTTTTTGCTGTTGATGGGTCTTCGGAGTATCCAGCCTTATGCTCCGCACAGAGTCTTACGTCAGTTAGGCCGATACCAGACCATCCCAGACAATGAGGATTTGAGTCGACAAGTCATTGAGTTAATGCCAAAAGCTGCCTTCCCAGAAGAAAAAGTGCGTCGGGTTTGGCATTAGTGTAGATTCTTAGGGCCTAACACTCAAGTACGAGACCTATCTAGAGGCGAGGTGGAGCCCAGTTATATTGCTTGGTATGGTAAAAGATCCCGAGTTCAACATGAGCATGATAGGCCCGCAAAAAGACCCCATGTCCAGCAATTTACCGACGGAGCTCAGGTGCAATGGGATTGGCTGACCAAAGAAAACGAGTATAGGGCTACCATAAGCAAGTTGAATCAAGTCAGAGAACTTCAATTTGAGAACAGCTTGCAAGTGGCGGCGGATGAAGGAGAAAAGAAAAAGCTCGCCAAAGAAAATGAGGCCCTTCGGGTTCAAATTTAGAAACTGAAAGTAGCGGCAGAAAATCCAGTCCGAAGTGTCAAAGATGAAAAGCTCATAGCTAACCTAAGGCAGGAAGTGAGTGACTATAATTTCGATTTGAACAAAGTAGAAAGTGAACTATCCAAGGCTCAAAAATAATTGGCTAAAAATACAGATGAACGAGTACGCCTGGTTAAGCAGTTGAGAGAAAGGTACGACGATGAGGTCGCGGGGTTGAAGAAAAGGGTGCCACGGAAAACAAAATAATCAAGCAGGCAAAAGACTTCAAGGTTGAAAGGGAACACTGTTATACGACATTGGCGTAGTTAGAAATAGACTTGCAACAAATTCAGGAACAAAATTATGCGGTTGAACAAACTTTGGAGGCCAGGGCCCAGCAGATTGGGTGTTTGTTACAAGAAAAGGGCGTCATCAGAGAAAGAATTAGAAACATCGCCAACTACATCGTTATGAAGTGCCACATCTGTGAGGATATGACTCACACTACATTCTTTGCAGCAGTGATGACCTTTGTTAAACAAATAATGAACGACTTGGGCCAACTTCAAAGGGATCTTGCATATAGGCCCGTAGCGAGACCGAATGATGTCCCGCGGGCACCAGGAGCATTGATGTACTCATGATTTTTAGTTTGAGTCTGTATTTCCTTTTCTGTCAGAGTTTGTAAGTCATGTTGGGTTCGTATTTTCTTTTTGTTTTTGAGTCTATTTTTCTTTGGAGTATGATAGCTTAATTTCAGAGTCTGTATTTTGTCTCTACATCAGAGTCTGTTCGTCTTTTGAAATTTGTTAGTATTGAGTCTTTGTAATCGAAGCATCTGTTTTATAAAAACTTAAAATCCCAAAAATGTTTTATTTTACTTTCACACTTATTTTCCAGAACTACGCTCGGTCTGATTCATGCGGGGTCATGATACGTAGGCAATGTCCATAGGATTTGACCATAACCAAAAAAAAAAAAAAAAAAGAAAAGAGGAAAAAAAACAAGAGAGAGGAAGAGAAAGAAAGGAAAATAAGAGGAACAAGAGGAAAGAAACGATGGCGATGAGAGGATGAAGAAAGAAAAAGAAAGAACAAAGAAAAGCAAAGAAAGAGAAAGAGAAAGAAAGTTGCAAGTGATCAAGCCGGAATCACACAAACGGTCGAACACATGCATGATAGAAACGGTTAACTACTTAGGTGCATTCATCCCTCAAATGTGCGATTACCAACTTGTTGAAAACCTAACCACTAACAATGTTGTTGTTGATGAATTGAGACCAGGCAGGTGGTTAGCTGGTCGGCATTCTGGCAACTCACCCATACAACACCTGATCGAAAGACAGGTCGAATATGGCCAATCAGGAACCAGAAACGAGTATTGTCAACCCATCGAAAGAAGTAGAAGAAATGGACGTTAATGCAATGAGGGAGGAAATGTATAAGCTAAAGCAATAGATGGGTGTACCAAGCCTGGGCGAAAGGGCATCCACCGCCAGTCTATCCCGCTAACCCTACTTATATCCCACCATTGGCTCAACCTCAGGAACCTCCTACTTTGAACTCATCTCTGGCTTTTCCCCTCTACCAACAATGCAAAGGCACCACTTCCCATACATCACAAGCTCCTCCACCCAAACAGGTCCCATACCCGCCTCCACCAGTCACTTCTGTTTTTGTGGCACCTCCACCTGCTACCTTACACCGATCCTCCAGTGAACCTCTGTTCCAGACTCATGACAACCAATACTATCCCCCTGAACCTACCTTCAAAGTTCCAGAGCCCTATTCTTACACCCCTCATCTTGACCTCACGACAGAAACCGAGAAGCCGCCCAAAAACCCTGAGCAGGAGGAGATGATCAGAAAGGTCAAAAGTTTAGAACAATCATTCCGAGACATGAGGGGATTAGGGGGCCAAGTAAGTGTGGCCTATAAAGATTTATGTTTGTTCCCATATGTCCAGTTACCGGCCGGGTTCAAGATGCCCAAGTTTGATCTGTACGACGGGCATGGCGACCTAGTAGAACATTTAAAGGGATTCTGTAGCAAGATGAGAGGAGCAGGCGGTAGAGATGAACTGCTGATGGCGTATTTCAGCCAAAGTTTGAGTGGATCAGTGTTAGAATGGTACACTAGACAAGACCACAGTAGGTGGTACACATGGGACGATTTGGCCCAAGCCTTCGCCTGTCATTTTTAGTATAATCTCGAAATCATCCCAGACCGTTTGTCATTGACAAAGATCGAGAAGAAGCTCGGTAAGAGTTTTCGAGAATATGGGTTCCGTTGGAGAGAGCAAGTAGCGAGGGTTGACCCCCCGATGAAAGAGAGTGAAATGGTTGATTATTTCTTGCAGGCTTTGGAGCCCACTTATTTTGGTCATTTGTTGTCAACAATGGGCAAGTCCTTTAATGAAGTTGTGAAAATGGGAGGCATGGTTGAAGAGGGACTCAAGTCCAACAAGATCATGAGTTATTCAGCGATCAAAGCAACCACCCAGGCCATTCAAAATGGTACTAGAGGTGTACTCGGGAAGAAGAAGAAAGAGGATGTTGTGACAATCGAGTCAGCAACTTGGGGTGGATCCAGGAACCTTCCACGATACTACAACCAGCCTCGACCTTATCCCCAGACATACCACCACACTCCATATAGCCCACCACAACACTACTACCCACCGCCAGATCCCCATTTTTCTGTCCATCACGCACAAACCTATACCCAACCTCCCGCTCAAGCACAATGGCGTGCGCCAGCTCCACAAAATCCATACCAAGCTCCACAAAATAACTATCCACCTCCAAAAGCCTATAGAAACCCTCCTGGAACAAGTTTTCGACCCAATCAAGCCTTTAAGAATGAGAGGTTGCAGAAGCAGCAGACTTTTACTCCATTGGGAGAATCCTATACTAGTCTATTCCACAGGATGAGACAGTTGGGTATGTTGAATCTGATCGAGGCCAAAATGCTGAATCCCCTTCCCAGAAATCTTGACCGCTCGGTGAGTTGTGAGTATTGTTCAGGGGCCCTAGGACATGACATAGAAAAGTGTTGGAAACTAAAAACAGTTGTGCAAGAGCTTACTGATAGTCATCGGATTGAGGTGCAGGCCCTAGAAGCACCAAATATCAATCAGAATCCGCTGCCAGCTCACCATGAGACCCATTTGATTGAGTTGATATACAAGGGAGGGGAGCCTAAGAAACCCTCATAGACGGTGATGATGATCCATTCCAGTGAAACCAGTCCCAAGGAAAAGATAATCAGCGGGAAATTAGTGGTCCAATTGAAAGAGGTAGACGGCAAGCCGGATGTGGTAGCCGAGAAAGGGTCATCAAGTACTGTTGCAGTGAAACCAGAGAAAGCTAAAGTGGTGGTACCAGGGGTTACAAGTAAACCTGTTGTGGTCGTGAAGGGTGATCGCACAGAGCCTGTTATCATAAAACCAATAACTCAATTACTGATAGTCAATAGCAAGGCGGTCCCGTGGAATTATGAACGAGTGACGGTAACTTACCAGGGGAAAGAGGTTAAAGAAGAAGTGTGTGAGACCCATGGTTTGACTCGATCGGGGAGATGCTTTGCCCCCGAAGAGTTGAGGAAAGCTAAGAATTCAAAAGATAACCTAGTGTTGGTGAAGAAAGCTATGACCGAGGAAGAAGCAGAGGAGTTCTTGAGAAAGATGAAAGTGTAGGACTATTCCATTGTGGAGCAGTTGAGGAAAACACCTGCTCAGATCTCGCTGTTGTCATTATTGATCCATTTCGACGAGCACCGTCGGGCTTTGATGAAGATCTTGAACGAGGCTCACGTTCCTGACAAAATCTCAGTAAACCACTTGGAAAAGATAGCTAACAAGATATTTAAGGTAAACAGAGTTACTTTTTCTGACGATGAGTTGCCCGTGGAGGGTACTGAGCACAATAGAGCTCTCTATCTAACGGTGAAATGCGAAGATTCTGTGGTTACTTGGGTATTGGTTGATAATGGGTCCAGTGCAAACATTTGTCCTCTCTCCACGTTGAACAAGCTGAAAGTGGAAGATGAAAGAATTCACAAGAATAGTATTTGCGTTCGGGGATTCGACGGTGGAGAGAAAGATTCTGTCGGGGACATAGTGCTTGAGCTCACCATAGGCTAGTTGAATTTACTGTGGAATTCCAGGTGCTCGATATGGCTGTTTCTTACAATCTGCTGTTGGGACGACCTTGGATTCATGCTGCCAAGGCAGTCCCATCTACTCTGCATCAAATGGTCAAGTTTGAATGGGATCGACAGGAAATTATTGTACATGACGAAGATAATTTGTGTATGCCCAATGATGCCATTATTCCATTCATAGAGGTCGACGACGACAAGGGACCCTAGGTTTATCAGGTTTTCAACACAGTATCGATAGAGAAAATTCCGGAAGGAAAGTGCGTTCCAACTCCAAAGATGGTTGCGACATCATTCATGGTAGCCATTGAAATATTGAAAAATGGTTTTGTACCGGGCAAGGGTTTGGGTGCATCTCTGCAAGGTATTATGCAGCCAGTTTCTCTTCCAAAGAATTTGGATACTTTTGGTCTAGGGTTTAAGCCCACAGTTGCAGATGTGAGACGAGCCCGCAAAATGAAGAAGAAGGCATGGGCCTTGCCAAAGCCAATCCCGCGTCTGTCCCGATCATTCGTTAGGCCGGGTATCATAAAGCAACTGTTGTCAAAGGTTCCTGGATCATTGATTGGTGCTGATGGTGACTTGGAAAAGGGGTTCGAAAGGTTGTTCGCCGAGGTTAACATGGTTGAGGCTGGGGAAGGGTCAAGCAAGGCAGATGTGCTATTCGTGAGACCACGTGCAAAAATCAACAACTATGAAGCTACTCCTCTTCCTATCCGGAGGGAGTCTTGGTAGTGGGTTTTGATTTTCTTTTAGTTGTCTGGATTATTCCAGGGTCTGTAATTCAGATATTATGTTCTGTCCAGTTGGATATGTTGAAACCCTATTATCTTTAAATTCAATGAAATGCAATTGTTCCTTTTCTTCATTTATTCTAATTTTGTTTTCTTTTTTTGTATAGTTCTTTTTATGCTGATATCAATGACATGACATGCATGAGGAATCTTCGGCCCAATTTTTAAAGCCAATCTAACTCTGAAATAATAATACAAGAAATTGAGTGCGATGACGAGTTGGAATTTGATGAAGATGAGGCCTATGAAGAAATTAGTAAGGAATTAAGTCATTTTGAGGAAAAGCCCAAACCTAATTTGAACGATACAGAAGCAGTTAATCTAGGGGACCAAGATAATGTCCGTGAAACTAAAATAAGTGTCCATATGGAGCCACAACTCAGGGAGGAGATAATTAAAGCACTGTTCGAATTCAAAGATATTTTTGCATGGTCTTATGACGACATGCTGGGTCTAAGCACTGATTTAGTTATTCACAAATTGCCCACTGACCCGGCATTCCCTCATGTCAAATAGAAGCTAAGAAAGTTCAAAACGGATATGAGTGTAAAGATCAAAGAAGAGGTCACCAAGCAGTTCGACGCCAAAGTCATTCGGGTTACCCGATATCCTACCTGGTTAGCCAATGTTGTGCCTGTGCCAAAGAAGAATGGCAAGACCAGGGTGTGTGTTGATTATCGGGATCTCAACAAAGCAAGTCCGAAGGATAATTTTCCCCTGCCAAACATCCATATATTGATTGACAATTGCGCCAAACATGAGATTGGTTCTTTTGTGGATTGTTACGCGGGTTATCATCAAATCTTAATGGACGAGGAAGATGCAGAAAAGATGACATTCATCACGGCATGGGGAATGTACTGCTATCGGGTCATGCCATTTGGTTTGAAAAATACTGGGGCAACCTACATGAGGGCAATGACAATAATATTCCATGATATGATACATAGGGAAATCAAGGTGTACGTGGATGATGTGATCGTGAAGTCTAGAAAGCAGTCTGACCATGTCAGGGATCTGAGGAATTTCTTCCAAAGGCTTCGCAGGTATAATCTCAAGCTTAATCCTGCAAAGTGCACGTTCGGGGTTCCTTCTAGAAAGTTGTTGGGGTTTGTAGTCAGCCGTCGGGGTATTGAACTGGATCCATCGAAAGTCAAGGCCATCTAGGAACTGCCACCTCCGAGGAACAAGACCGAGGTGATGAGTTTGTTGGGGAGATTGAATTATATCAGCAGGTTCATCGCTCAGCTCATGACAACTTGTGAGCCTATCTTCAAGTTGTTAAAGAAAGACACTGCGGTCAAGTGGACAAATGAATGTCAGGAGGCGTTTGATAAGATAAAAGGGTATTTATCAAATCCACCCGTGATGGTCCCCCCAGAACCAGGGCGACCTTTGATTCTATACTTAACGGTATTGGACAATTCATTCGGTTGTGTATTGGGTCAACATGATATCACTGGCAGGAAGGAGTAGGCCATCTATTACCTCAGCAAGAAGTTCACATCCTACGAGGTTAAGTATACTCATCTTGAGAAGACATGTTGCGCCCTAACTTGGGTGGCACAGAAGCTGAAATACTATTTGTCATCTTATACTACTAACCTCATATCTCGCTTGGATCCATTGAAGTATATCTTTCAGAAGCCTATACCCACAGGGAGGCTTGCAAAGTGGCAGATCCTGCTCACAGAGTTTGACATTGTCTACGTGATTCGTACTGCAATGAAAGCATAGGCCTTGGCAGACCATTTGGCCGAGAATCCGGTTGATGAAGATTATGAACCTTTGAAAACTTATTTCCCTGACGAAGAGGTGATGCATGTTGATGAGTTGGAACAAGTTGAGAAGCCAGGATGGAAACTTTTCTTTGATGGGGATGCAAACATGAAGGGTGTGGGAATAGGAGCGGTAATTATTTCTGAAATAGGGCAACACTACCCTGTTACGGCTCAGCTCCATTTTTACTGTACCAACATCATGGCCGAATATGAGGCATGCATTCTAGGTTTGAGGTTAGCTGTGGATATGGGTATCCAGAAAGTCTTGGTCTTGGGCGACTCGGACCTCCTGGTGCACCAAATCCAGCGAGAATGGGAAACACGAGATTTGAAACTCATACCATACAGCCAATGTTTGCATAATCTTTGTAAACGGTTTCAGTCGATAGAATTCAGGCATATCCCAAGGATCCATAATGAAGTCGCCGATGCTTTGGCTACTCTGGCGTCAATGTTACATCATCCAGATAAGGCTTATGTGGACCCTTTATAGATTCAGGTCCGTGATCAGCATGCTTACTGTAATATGGTAGAAGAAGAACTTGATGGGGAGCCATGGTTCCGTTATATCAAAGAATACATCAGGATGGGGGCATACCCAGTACAGGCCATAAGTGATCAGAAAAGAACAATCCGACGATTGGCAAGTGGATTTTTCTTCAGTGAAGGGGTATTGTAAAAAAGAACTCCAGATCTGGGATTGCTAAGATGCATAGATGCGAGACAGGCCACAACTATCATGACTGAGCTACATTCCGGAGTTTGTGGATCGCATATGAGTGGGTACGTTCTGGCAAAGAAGATTCTCCGAGCAGGTTATTACTGGCTCACTATGGAGCGGGATTGCATCAGTTTTGTGCGCAAATGCCATCAGTGCCAAGTGCATGGAGATTTGATTCATTCTCCACCATTTGAATTACATACAATGTCTGTACCATGGCCCTTTGTTGCTTGGGGCATGGATGTCATTGGGTCAATTGAGCCAGCAGCATCAAACGGACACAGGTTTATTCTGGTAGCCATTGATTATTTCACCAAGTGGGTTGAAGCGAAAACTTTCAAATCTGTGACCAAGAAAGCATTGGTTGATTTTGTGCATTCAAATATCATCTGTCGGTTTGGGATTCCGAAGGTAATCATCACGGACAATGGCACTAATCTCAACAGTCATCTGATGATGGAGACATGTCAGCAGTTTAAGATTATACATCACAATTCCACCCCATATCGCCCTAAGGCAAATGGAGCATTCGAGGCAGCCAATAAGAATATAAAGAAGATACTTCCAAAAATGGTGGAAGGTTCTAGGCAGTGGCATGAAAAGCTACCGTTTGCATTGCTGGGTTATCGCACTATTGTCCGTACTTCAGTAGGGGCCACTCCTTATTTGTTGGTGTATGGCACGGAGGCAGTAATACCCGTAGAAATTGAAATCCCATCCCTTCGGATTGTTGCTGAGGAAGAAATTGATGACGTTGAATGGGTCAAAACCCGCTTGGAGCAATTAAGTCTGATTGATGAAAAGAGATTGGCAGCAGTATGTCACGACCAATTGTACCAACAGAGAATGACGAGGGCATATAACAAAAAAGGTACGTCCACGGAAGTTCGAAGTGGGTCAGTTAGTGTTGAAACGTATTTTGCCGCATCAGGCTGAAGCAAAAGGAAAGTTCGCCCCAAACTGGCAGGGGCCATTTGTTGTATCTAGAGTGTTTTCCAACGGCGCGTTGTATT